>NC_056746.1:1282664707-1282767207 GCF_019279795.1 Protopterus annectens | reverse complement strand
TGCAGCATGTCCTTCAGACGTTCTGGTTTTAGTTTGCAGCATGTCCGTCAGACATTCTGTTTTTACTTCATTTGCAGCATGTCCTTCAGACATTCTGTTTTTACTTAGTTTGCAGCATGTCCTTCAGGCGTTCTGTTTTTACTTAGTTTGCAGCATGTCCTTCAGACATTCTGTTTTTACTTAGTTTGCAGCATGTCCTTCAGGCATTCTGTTTTTACTTAGTTTGCAGCATGTCCTTCAGACATTCCGTTTTTACTTAGTTTGCAGCATGTCCTTCAGACATTCTGTTTTTACTTAGTTTGCAGCATGTCCTTCAGACATTCTGTTCTTACTTAACGTTTCTTTAGGTTATTAGACTTGTTTCACTTATTTTACTCCATATTTTTTTATTGTATCCGACACTTGGATGTTTTTGCCTCATTTTTTCTTCCTTTATCTGGGTCGTGGCTGAAAAAGTTCCCTGGACCAATCCACCTACCTGGTTAACAAACTTTAAATAAATAGTGGTGGTGGCAGGTTTCCAGATACTGGACAAAGTTGATGCATAACTGAGTGAAGAGAATCTTGTGGAAGTCACTGCCACCCAAATCACATTGAATTTAAAACTGCAGTTCAGCAAAACTATTTTCGATCAGTTAATAAGAAGCACAGCATTAATGGTGGGGTTGATTGTTGTCATTGCAATGGAGGGCACTGTCTATTTCCCCCAATCTACAGTGACTTCAAAGTTAGTTATAAAATACAGGGGTCCGCAGAGATTACAACCTTCTGCAAGGGCGTGTTAGGCTTTGTCACCACAGAAAATAAACATTTTAGATCTAAAATTGTAATAAATTGCCCTGCCTGGTTTTCTGCAGCCTGTAATTCACTGGTACAGTCTTAAACACAATAAATTTCAGTTACCAGCTATCAAAAAATGTGCAACTTCAGAAAATAACTCTAATACACAGTCCAAAATGTGAAACCAAAGAGAATTTTGAATGTTGTCTAAAAAGTAAAATCCATCTGTCCACCTCCACGGTTTAAGCTGTTTTTTTTTTGATGAGCCTCTCATGATAGCTGGAACCTGTTCTGCAAGACAGTGGCTTGGTTGCTGACTATCTTACAGTCTGTACATAAATAACATTGTTTTTGAAATTCCTGCAGGTCGCCTTCCACTAACCCAGAGGAAATGTTCTTTGTTTAGGTTCAGTCATTTTCATATTGTTTTTTTCCTTAAGTGAATACTGATTTTTATTATGTATGTGCTGTGAAGACATTGTGTTTGTTCCATGCACCACCCAACAAAATGTATGTGGTTATAGATACACCTATGTGTATATAGATGTATTTTTGTGTGTGTGTGTGTCTTCATAAGTAGTTTGAAAGAAACTTGTAAATAGTTGCATGTCACAAGTTAGAAGAAATTCTCAGACTAGTTCTGTTTTTTCATCTTTATAATTGAGCTCCCAAGCTTACTTCTAGCACTAAAGTTGACATCATACACAATTTATTTTCTAGTCCTTACTAGTAGCACGTCTTACTATTATACAAATGTATACCAAGAGTACTTTAGCAACACCTACATCTGCTTCTGCAATAATGACCTTAAAATTAATACTGCATAATCAAATTCAAGGATATTTAGGTCCCCCCAAAAAACTTTTGACTGCTCTGCTCCATTCCTGTACATCTTTGATACTTGGAGTAACCCCACCAGTGAGAATCGTGGTTATAAGTACCTCAGTCTCAATCTGTCTCTTTACTAAACTTATGTAACCATGCTGCAGTAATCACTGCCAAGGCACTGAACTTATGTAGCCATGCTGCCGTAATCACTGCCAGGTACCAAACTTATGTAACCATGCTGCAGTAATTACTGCCAGGTACCAAATTTATGTAACCATGCTGCAGTAATCACTGCCAAGGCACTGAACTTATGTAGCCATGCTGCCGTAATCACTGCCAGGTACCAAACTTATGTAACCATGCTGCAGTAATTACTGCCACGTACTAAATTTATGTAACCATGCTGCAGTAATCACTGGCAGGTACTAAACTTAGGTAACCATGCTGTAGTAATCACTGCCGAGGTTATTTACCCAGTTAAAACAAATTGAAAAAAATGCAAATCTCAGTACACCAGTAATACACTTATCCATGCAAAGAGTGTATTTATTCCTAAACAGAAATATGTCCTCATCGTGTTGTGCTTTATCATTTAAACTTTACAAAAAGAGCAGTTGGATAAAGATTTGTCATTTTGCTACCTTAGATGCCCCCTTTCTATCACAGAAGAAGCATCATTCCTTCATTTCACCACAGTGTACAATAAAAATAATCAACTGTCAATAAATAAATAAATAAGTAAATAAACTTCTCTTCCTTCCTCGAGTAGCCATTAGACTGCAACTTTTTATTTCCACTTATCCAATTTGGTCTTAAAGCTGTGGTGCTCACTCTATAAAACCTCCTCCCCATCTCAGAATATGCTTTCACCAAGCACCCCTCTGCAGTCTGAATTTCCACACTTTCCAAAATCAGATATTTATCCCTTTTTTCAGTTCTTCATCTTCTCTCCTGCAACACTTCTGATTCTGTTGAATGGAATTGCTTTCCTTCCTTATTTACATTAAGTCCCCTCTTAAGAAATGGAGTACCGTATTTGTAAACCTTCTGTATAGTAAGACACATGCGTTGTGTGGACTGGATACAATACACTTTCCTATAAGAGCATGATTCATAAGGGAGCAGCCATTTTTTTTGTCTGCTACGTATGCAGCAGAGGGACTGTTCATATATCGTACTGTTTGCTTCTGTGCTCTCCACTCTTTTCAGCAAGAATCCAGATTCTTGAGACCATGTGCGTGTGTGGGAGTTTGTGTAAAGGTGTTAATTTATTTTCTGTCAAAACATATCTGTCCTCCATGGTCATAACACTTAATGAAAATGTGTTACTCTGATAAGCCCATGGATATTGGTTGTTAGTGACTGAATTTATGACTAAAATACTTGCTTGACTTAATATATTCAAACATCTTGAGTATCGTGTTATTAGCATTCAGTGGTTTTAATGAGTACTGTTTATCTTGGCTTCATTATAGGAATCTGTGAGATTTAACAGTAGCAGGACAGTGTATTCAGTTCTTTTTTGTACCTGAACCTGGGGAATTAATTTGTCACTTATTCAGTGATACTTTTTCCTATCTGAGCTGCATTTCTGGATTTAAGCATACAACAATCCAAGAATGGTAAATGCTATTAAATGTGTCAGTCAGTCAAGGGAAAACATTTGCACAATAATACTTTTTATTTTTGTTAAGACCTATTACAATTAAAAAACTGCAGATGTTCACAGCTATCATAATGCAATGCTACTTGAGAGTGCTGTGTCAACTACAGACATCTGTGCTGTCACTGTTTGGGAGTTTGTGGAGGAAGTAGCAGCCCGGTACCTGTTTTGTTGAAGTTGCCGGAAAATATACAAATCTCAAAGCCTGTAGGCTTTCAAAAAGTATGAAAAACAGCTAAATCAAAATAGCCTTCCTTTCAGCACAGAAACAAACTTTCTGAGAACAGAAGTGTAGGTTTGCCTTAGAGCAACTACTTCACACACACCATATATTTTCAGACAACTTCAACAGAACAGTTTTCTGAACTCTCTAGCATGATCCTAGGCAACTATTGATTAGCAGCGATTGGTTCAGGTAACACAGTGAAATTTGTGTTTGTACTGCCTTTTTTAAGGCAATACAAGATATACATATTATAACAGACTAGGAATTGTGGACCTGTCTTCATATTGCGCAGAAATGGCCTGAAACTTCAGACTAAAGAAAACCCATATTGTTGTTTCTATACTGAGGTAATCCCTGCATTCTAGTTAAAAAACAAAACAACAAACTGCAAATCTGACACCCACACCAAAGGAAGCTCGGGAAACTGTAAAATAGAACTTTTAAAACGATTTATTGAAGCGCTTTTCATCCCCCATAATTGAGGAACTTCTTCAGATACACTTCAAATAAAATCCCTGCATTCTCCTTGTTATCTGTGTATACTAACTTCAAGATTGTAGAAATATGAATAAACTGAAAAGTTGATATGGTGTAATGGCAACTGTTTCATCACCATGCCGACACAATCTCAGATTTGGCCAATATAGCACAATACCATGCTTGGTTGTCAGAACATGGCACAGCTTGACATTAGCAGTGATTGACAACAAAGGAGGGCATTGATTACTTGAGAGTAATTGAAAGGGAATCACTGCATGTTCTTCAGTCAAGTGTCCTATTCCCTTAAATACACATTAGACTTTCACAGATTTTCCTATTTTTTTTGTACTAGGTTGGGAAAAAAGCACTGTATTTCTCATTTTTTTGTTTAATTTCCTTCTATAGTGAGCTGTGTGCTAAGTTGCAACTAAATGGTTTCAATTAAGACTGTTGTCTGTATTATTTCATCAGGCACATCGAAATGAAGTTTTTTTGGGGGGGGGGTGGAGCGTCTAAACTGTTATGAGTATGGGAGGCAAAGAGTTTTGTGACTTTTAGCTAACCTGTGCTTCTTATTTGGTTCTGAAATGCTTGTACTTCAGTTAGCTGAGTTTGACTGCTTATTTATTTATTTGGACATTCGTTTATTTCTTAAGAAGTACAAGTGATGTTGCTCGTATGCATATTTTTATTTAATGGCTGGAGTGGTATCACTGCCTCCCAGGAAAAGACTGAGACAGGCTTTATACTGCCTGTCATGTGCAATGACCTCAAAGTGAGAATAATTAAGTTCAGGAGTGCTGGGGACTTATCCCCAAATGGGAAGTGTGGTGAGGGCCTGTCTCTGTAAAAAAAAAATATTTAAAAATGGAGCATTTCCTCATATTAATAATGAGTTTGAGTACTTGTTAAAGTAATTCCTGTAGCTTACCCCAAGCTTTACCCATCAAAACTAGTAAAAAAACTCTTTTTGATCTACAAGTCACTTTAAACAACTCTATTCTTACTATAAATCTCGCTATCCTTAACTATCATTCTAATCCCTCACCCTTTTAAAACTACCCCACTAGTCATTTTTCTTTCCCTTTATTAGTTCTTCCAACCTAACACTACTCCTAGTTATCTTTTCCTTTCCTAACTTTCAATCTATTTCAGTATTTACAAAAGAAAAAAAGTGTGTGTGTGTGTGTGTGTGTGTGTGTGTGTATATATATATATATATATATATATATATATATATATGTAAAATGATTTACTATCATGTCAGCAGGCACATCCCTGAATGTGCATGTTTCCGTGAATTTCATACCGCCAACACATCAGAAAGTCAAACAGAACAGCGAACGTCAACATTTCCTGCCACTCCATACCTGAAACAAGTGCTAGCATGGATCAAAAAGGGGGGTGAGATTTTGTGATTCAGAATATTGGCGTTTGCGGTTTTGATGAGTCACAGCTTGGAGTTTGCAGAAGTTGTTTCGACAATGTGCCTGACAACATTATGATGCTCTGTGTGTGTGTGTGTGTGTGTGTGTGTGTGTATATATATATATATATATATATATATATATATATATATATATGTTATAAATTACTCTGTTTTTTCTCTGATATTATAACTTCTCAGACTTTATTAGTCTGTTTCTCATTTTGTTATATTGTACTGTATTGTAATTTCTGTAAATTCTTGTAAAATACTGTGTAATCATAATATGTTTGTGGAGCTTTTCTCCCTGGGCTTCCACTGAAAATGGACTCCTGTCCCACTCGGACTTTCCTGATCAACAAATGTCAACAGATAAATAAAGAAATATTTTTTCTTGTGCGTTTCTAGGAAGTGTAGCTAAGCAATTTTGTTATAATTTCGGGTTACATAAGAATATGTAGGGAAAGTAAATTGAACATCTCAAAAAATGTACAACTTTAAATGCACACACTCACTGTAAAATGTAAATCACTTATTAGAAATATGTTCACTTTTTATTTCATCTGAAATGTTCTTTCCTGGTCCCTATTCCTATTGGAACAGGCAGAGGCTTGTCATTTCTGCCTTTATCCATTTGCTGTATCAGCCTTAAATTTTTTTTTGTATTCTCCATGCATATTAATCAGCTAATCTCTATTACATTTTCTCTTCTGTTACAAATAAGGTCACATACTGTAAATGCTCTTCTATCGAACCATTTAGTATTTGAATTCCTAAGTGGCAGAATAAAATTAGGAAAGATCCCATCCGTAACACTTTACTGCTAACTGAACCCACATATCGTGCAAGATTTCCATGCTGCATGCAGTTTATTTTGGGAATATTTACCAAAGCACTGTTTCTGAGCAATGACTGTCTCTTTTTAATTGAAATCCACTTTTCCACTTTCATAGATTTATGCGATACTGTGTGTTTGTGAGGGGCTAGCACACTTTTTGTAATGCAATTTAACTGAAACAATGAATACTAGACTTTATCAAATTGTCTGTTTACAGTTTGTGTAGTTAGTTGCTGCTTTGGTGCTGGGAGTTGTCTTGAGTATATTTAATGGAGATCACCTTAGGAGAAGCCTATCATCCCAACAATGTTTACCTCAGTATACAAACTATAGTACTGTAAAATCCCTTACCATTTTCTGTATGGGTACCTTATTCCACGGCTGCAACTAGCCTTAGTTATTTCAGCTCTGTGAAGTAATCCCACTGAACTGTCTCCTGTGATTGCTTCTGAAAAGAAATGAGTTATGTTTACTTTGCAATAAAGAAAACCCCCAAACATTTTTATTATTCTTGGTAGACCAACACCACTTAGTTATTCACAGCACGGCCTATTAAGTAACTATCTGCATCAGATTTGCTGTCATGATCCCAGCTCATTAGCTTAAAAAAAGCATTTGTGTGTATACTGCTTATCAGGGAATATCTGCACTTTTGACCCAACAGTTTGCATTATTGAAGTACTTTTTTATCTTAAAAACCTACTGTCATCAGCAGGCTGAAGCGATTACATCAGGAGTTGAATACAGTTTATTTTTAAGGTGTACAGCATTGTGCTTGCACAGATGACCATGAACAATCTATAGAAAAATAAATAGCATGTGGCATAAAGGTATGATTGCATTTCTACAGTTCATTTTTTATTCCTTGCTTTAAAATGTACAATCTGCACCACATTTACCCAAGGCACTGTCTCATCTTGTTCCAGTTTTTTATCATAACCTTTGAAGATGCAGTTACAAACCTCTGACCATGCATATCAGACAACATCTACAGTGCTTTTTATATTTTTCCTAGGTTCTTTGGACTGCTGGGTGCCATGTTTGGTTCATCTTAGATAGTTCCAGATTTACCATTACTAGCATTACCAGAATAATGCTTTTCTGGTAATCAAAATGCCTGCCTCTTTTTTTTTTTTTTTTTTTTTTAATCTACTTTCTGCATCTGTAGATCTGCTGAATAATTTCTAGCATTTTACAAATAAAAATGAAAAAAAAAAATAGAAGTACCAGAATATTGTAAACCAGCCAAGTTTTTAGACAAATTTTCAGCTGAATGGAGTCTATACTAGAAGACCGAATGTTTAGGTGATTGAACACTTAAACATCGGTCTTCTAATATCGAAATGCACAATGTCGAACATCCAAGGGAAACATGTCCCCCTCGGGAACAACACAAAAAAAATTTACTTTACATCTAAATTAAGTGGAGGGCTTTGCCCCCCACACCCCCCCCCCAACTAAATATACCTACTCCAAGATCACTCAACAGTAGGGAAATAGCAAAGTCCGGCGAACAGCAAAGGGAAATCTTTCCCTGTGTTAAATCGGCCATTTGCCGGTTTTTGCTTTTGATATTAGAAGATTGATGTTTAGTTGTTCGATCACCTAAACAGTCGGTCTTCTAATATAGACCCGCTGAATGATAGTCATGAATTTTTAGCTGGGATTTCAAAAAGAATCCCATACGCTCCTGTAAACTGCACTGCAAGGTACAGGTTACAAGGTCATGTAAAATTAGATTAAGAGACATCTTAAGCCACATTGAGAAAGAACTCTTTTATCAGCTAATTTGCTTGTCTTTGAATTGTGCAAATTGCTAAAAGTGCTAAATATCTTGGTGGTAATTACAGCTGTTGGCCCATGTATTACTTAGGCACAGGGACCTCCTCATTCACTCTTCAAGATACCTGCAAATATACACATGCATGCACGTACACACACACACACGCACACACATTCTCAGACATTTCCCCCACACATGACACACCTCACAAAGTCTTGAATGCTCTTTTGGACACACACTCACCCATGCACATACATACATACATGCATGCATACATATACACAAATACACAGACACACACACGCATGTACATGCAGACATGCAGACACACACACACACACACACACACACACACACACACACACACACACACTTTGTACCCCTGCAAACATGCAAACACTGTCACACACATACACACACACTTACACCTGCACCTGTTTCTTCACTGAACTTCAAAAAACTTATCTGCAAACAAGACCTATCCCATTTGGGACCACAGGCTGTAATTTATACAGCCATGTGATTCTCTGAATTGCTGTGCAAGAGTGAATCACTTCCTACAGGCATTTTCAGGTAATTAACATTAGTCCTGTCCCCAAAATGTCTCATTAGCATGTAGCACAGCTGTGGGGACAGTCTATGAAGTGATTCTACTATATGTCTAAAAGTACTGCAGTGGGCCTGCCTTTGGACTGGAAGGGTCACTGTAAGTGGTTGGCTGGTCATGTTAGGAATTACTGCTTTTGGTAAACTTTTTCCTGAATGTTTCTTCTCACTTTAGGGCTTACTACACATGATGCACCTTTTCTGAAGGTTTCTTTTCACATGCAGTCCATGCATATGCATTGCACTAAAAATTACTTTGGCCAGTAAGGGGTCACACTTTTTTCCCTGGGTACTTCAATTCTTCTTAGTAAGCCAATAAGGGTCTGAAACTCAAATATGTCAAAAGAGCTCACATAATGTAAATGTAATCTGAATGTTTATGTAAAAAAAGTGAGACAGCTGTTGGTAACATGAGTACAGAATAGTGACTAGAACAGGTTTTCTAACCCAGTGAGCATGCATTTGTGCCACTGGTGAGATGGATTTAGTCACAGAACTAGGATGCCGTGGTAATGACCAGGTTTGACTTAATCTGTCAGCTCTCATTTCATATCAGAATTGTGAGAGACCTCCTGAATTTGTGCAACACTTGAAGGGTACTAGGAGGTTTAACAATGGAATAGTTTTTGGATGCTGTGTCATGATAACCAGTATGTGCTTATATAGGACAATGAGCATGTTCACTGCTATATCATTCCCTTCTGAAGCTCATTTAATAATGATCCCCAGCTGTGCTGTTCTCTACTCCCACTTATCCCTTTTCTGTCACCAAGAACATAAACCACTCACTTCCAAGATGGCTGCACACTAACATTTTGACTCTAGCTCTCCCAGTGTGAAAACAGAAACTCAACAGAGAAGGCCAGTAGATTCTTGTGTTTATGGGTACATTTCAGTAACTGGCTAGTAAGTGTACTGCCTGGATGCCACGAAAAAAGAAATACAAAGCACCTGGGAAAAAAATCAGCTACAAAAAGTGAGGAAGAAACACTGACTGGAGGAAGTTCTGCAGCTGTTCATCAAAAGGCAATGCATCCTTGAGATATGACTTCCTGTAACCTATGGGAAGATATAAGACAACTGCACACAGACCTGGTTAAAATAAATGGAACATTGATGGAGTATATCAACACAAACAACAAAAGGCTGGAAAAAATGGAAAAAGCTTTAAACAGATATTCAGGTGAGGTGATAAAGCAGCAAAATTCAGAGGATGAGATGAAGAAAAGGCTGGATAAATGTGAGACTGCTCAGGAAGAGATGAGATGTTTCAACAATTGTAGAATTAGAGGACAGAGCATGTAGGGAAAACTTGAGATTTTCAGCTATACAAGAGAAGCTGGAAGGAACAGACTGCGTTAATTTTATGAAAGCACAAATAAGCAACTGGACTGGTATTTCACAGCAGGAGTTGTTAGTTGAAAGGCACTTGTGTGTACACTCCAAACCTAGCTATGAGAAAGCAAACTAGACCTTTAATAGTAAAAGTGCACTCCTACCAGTAGAAGGAGTTGATTCTGACAAAACTGTGGCAGAAGGACAAAATTCTAAAAGTGGGAGGCAGCAGATTGTTTGTTGAGAATGATTGCTCATTGTACACCACACAGAAAAGGAGAAAATTAATTCCATTATTCAGGGAATGTTGAGATATAGGAGTGAGATTCAAACTGCTGTACCCAGCTGTCTTCGAGGTATTCTTCCCTGGAAGGACAAAATCATATTTTGATGAAGTACATGCTAAGGAGGAAATACAAAACTTTGTCCAACAAAAAGTGAGCAGTGAAACAGAAGGAGATTCTGTTTCTTGCCCTTCTGGTAATAAAGACTGTTTCAAAGGAAAATGTTGGGAAGAAGGAAGTGATCATGAGAGTTGACTAGAATAATCGAGGGTATGTTGGAAATTAAGCAGAGACAAGTTATGGGAGAGGGAGATGAATAATAAATCCAGTAATTTAATGTGGGATTACAATTCAATAATTATATTTGTGAAATATGACAGAATAAGAAAATCTAGAAATATTGGACTTTTTCAGAATTTGTTGGACTTGTGGGGGACTCTAAAGTATATGCCTTACTTTATGTCATTAATGTTTGTAAAAACGCTTTGGGGAGGGGAAGAGAGGGGAGAAAGTTAACTGTTGGTAAAGGAAACATTTATTTTCTTAATAGTACTATTTTTGTGGTGTATGGTTTTCTTTGCATGCTACTAAGTAAAGCTTTCTCAGTTATTTTAAGTGTAATGGGGATTTTTAACTAGATGCTGCTGCTGTTCATTTTTTTCCTTTTCTTCTCCCTTCTCTTTTCTTCTTGTTCACTTTGAAGAAATGTAGGTACTACAATGTAAACAAATGCCTGGTTAAAAGAGCATGACAAAATAAAAATCAATATGCTTTCATAGCTTTTCAACCTTCCATCTCCAAATGAGAAACACTGCCTCTCATATTGTGGGACAAAGGGGCAAAATGTGGAACACACGTACTAACAGCTTACTAACAATGTCAACTAGAACACTCATTGGATAGATAAAATGTGAAATTTTTACTTATAGAATAGTTTGTTTAATGAAATAATATGATTTAGTTCTATGTTCCACTGATATCAGTTAAAAAACTGCTAACAGTGAATCTGTGACAGACTCTTTCAATGTGGAATATTGAGGAACACAAACTTTTTAAGACCCCCAAATGAAGAGCATTCCTCGCAATGAGGTATACTTGAGAGGTATGGTACTTTTTCTCATTCTAGCATGGGGAGTGACTGGATTAAGGACCATAGATTAATTTAGTAGCAAGCTTTAAGAGAAAGCAAGTAAATGAAAAAGAATATTTAATATTATGAGGCTTTTTTTCTAGCAAACGAAAGTATGCTTATAAGCAATTCTGTATCTAGCCATCATGTCTCCATGGAAAAATCAGATAAAGAGAAATTGACTGTCTGGTTCTCATGCCTCGATGGAGACAATCTAATAATGAGAAACTGGCTGTCTGGTTCGCATGTCTCCATGGAGACAATCTGATAAAGAGAAATTGGTTGCAGTTTAGTGGAGAGTGATTGGCTTGGGGAAAAAGGAAACTGCGTCTTAGCAAGGATAACCTTTCTTTTAGGTTAACTCAAGTCTATGAGTGTGGCTGTCAGTTTGGGACATTTGTTCCTATTAAGAGGGTAAAACTTCAATATTTGAAGATGTAAAGAGTTCTGTGTGTTAGTATTAAATGAATAGGTTTCAGGGGGGTATTTGGGGATTTGTTTGTTCTTTTGTTTGACAGCTTTCAATAAAACAAAACGTTTTGTAAGATGTGACATAGGCTGAAACGGATATGACAAGAAACAACTATATAAAAGTTCAATTGCCAAACAGTGTATGCATGTAACACAAAACCTGGAACTAGACATTTAACAAAAAAGATGTTACACATAAAAGGTGACAATAATAACTATTTAATACAATGATGCTTTCTGTAATGTCTTTAATTATCAATGGTCTCACAGATAAATACAAAAAAAAAAAAAGAAAGACTAGTGAACTATATTAAAAATGTGCAAATAGGTATGTTACAGTTGACACTTGGAAATAACTGAACATGTGGATTTGATAAAGAAAGGTTTTTCAGGATGGTTATTCAGTGGAATATCTGGGACAAGGAAAAGAGGAATACGTATATTAATTTGCAAGAGGAGCCCCAACAGTGATAGAAGAGGTTAAAAATGGTTATAATGGCAGATTTGTAGTACTAAGGGGCTACTGGCAAGGGAGGAGAATTACAATGGCATGTATTCATACTCCACCTAAATCTGCTATAACGGAGCTTAAGAAAACTCTGGGAGAAATAATCAGTTTTCAGCAAGAAATATTACTTATTGGTGGGTACTGGGATGTGATTTGCAGCAGTGAAGATGTGTCTGGGGGGGCCCATTAGGGAAAATATAACAAATGAGGGTAGATTTTTGAAGAAAATTTTAAAGTATTTGGCATGGAAGATGTGAATTCAGTAGTTGGAGTTCAGAGTGAATTTACATATTATTCCCCAAGATACAAAAACTGGGCTAGACTAGACAGAATCTACATTTCACATGAACATGTGCATTTAATTGAAAGTCTTGATATACACCCAAAAAATATTTCAGATCATGCGCCAATGATAACTAAAATAAAAACACATGGTAATGAAATAACAATGAGTCACTGGTGCTTTCCCACCGATCTGTTGAAATGAGAGGAATTTAAGGAATGGGTAGTGGAGATTATTCAGGAGCTATTCGAGAGGATAGAAATTACTTCAGAAAATATAGCTACGGAGTGGGATAAAATTAGGGTAGAATTTAAAAATAGGGTAGAAATAAAAAAAAGGGAGCTATGGTTAAGAAGTAACAAGAATTATTTAGAGGGACTGACAAATGCTTTGCAAAAAGTATTGCAGAATAGGGGGAATCTCACAGAACAAGAAGAGGATCAACTGCAAAATGCTAAGCAGAAAATAAGGATTACCTTGATAATATACACAAGTTTAGAAAGATTGCTGTTAAGCAACTGTTCTTTGATAATAACACTAGAGTACAAAAACATCTAGCACAACGACTCAGGCAACAGAAAATAGAAAGGGCTGTCACCAAGCTTAGGGAGTCTATAACAAGGAAGGTAACAATAGATCCTGTAGAGGTATTAGAAATATTTTAGAAGTTCTGTGAAAGTCTTTATAAAGCAGAGAAATATGGAAATCAAGAAAAGATACAAATGGAAATGTTTATGGAAGAATTAAATATGCCCAGTCTAGAGGTAGAAGAGGCTCAATTACTAATGGTTGGAATAGGAGGAGATGAGATAAAAATGGTGATGTATAACTAATCTACAGTAAAGTCCCCAGGAATAGATGGTATTCCTGTTGAAGTTTGGAAGCTAGGAGGGAAAAACTGATAAAGATCTAGAAGGTTTTGTTTAACAGTGTTTTAAGAGGAGGAGAAGCACCAGCATCCTAGAAGAAAGTGGTTGTGGCTGTAATACCTAAAGAAGGTAAAGACCCATCAAATCCAGCTTCATACATGCCCATTTCAATACCAAACAATGGTTATAAAGTGTTCATGTCTATGATGGCTAAAAGTATGGCAAAAGTAATTCCAAAATTAATAGCTATGAATCAATGTGGTTTTGTGGAGGGAAGGCAAACTTTTGACAATATTAACAGAACACTGATGATCCAGAGGGATGCAGAATGTAGGATGAGCAGAGCAATGGAAGCATTTGCATTTCCTGAAAGAATTATAGGGTTGATTAGAAGGATGTATGAGGGATCGGAGGCAAAAATTGGGTGGGGTGGGGTCCTCTCTGATAATTTCTGCTTGATCAGAAGAAGCAGGCAGGGATGTTCTCTTTCCCCTTTGTTATTTGCATTATATTTAGAACCATTGGCAAAGAATATAAGGGACTCAGAAATTCAAGGATATAATTGATATGGTAGTCAAGAAAAGCTGGTTCTATTTGCAGATGATATTATTTTATACCTGATAAAACCAGAAAGAGACATTACATTTTTCTGGAACATTTTGAGACAGTTTCAGATCTTTTAACGATACAAAATTAATGAAGCTAAAACAAAGGCAATAGCTGTAAATTATGTTCCCACACATGAATTGGTCTGGCAATATCTATATTTATGGAGACATGATAAAATTAAGTATTTAGGAGTATGGATTAAAATGATTCTGGTGTGGCAGCTAAGGATATGTGGGATGAGACTTAACAGAAGATAATACAAAAATTGAGAAAATTGAAGCTTTGTTATATGGATATGGATATGGATAGTAAGATAAAAGCAGTTAAAATGTTTTTAGTCCCTTTAGTCTTGTACACAGGTCAGGCATATTTTTATCAACCAGAGGAGAGGTTGTGGATAGCTGGACAGCAATTAATAAAGAGCTGAAGGACTTTATCTGGGAGGGGAAGATGGCAAGAGCCAAGTGAGATAAGATGATTCTTCCAGTAGAACAGGGCAGATTGGGATTACCCAATTTGAAAGGGTATTTCAGAGCTACACAGTTAAGGCTGTTATACATAGCACAAGCAGAAACTATAATTTAAGTGGAAAGGGATGATGATTAAACAGGGGAGAAGCTCAACAAACAAGGAAAGACTGAGATTTTGGATGCAGGCCTTTAAGGAGAATAAAATATTTATAAAGAATATATACATAAAGTAGCAGAAAGTATCCTAAGAACTAAGCCAACACAGAAATGGAGAAAGAAGATTCTGCTGATTAGGGTGACTGCAATTAGGGATACAGACAATAGGCAAGAGGGGGCTGTAATTTTATGGCGAAAACTGGCAAAAGAACCAAGGTATTGGGAGCAAATAACTAGAGAGGAAAAGATGATAGAATGGAAAAAGATGGCAAGAATTTATTTGGACTGCAAGTTAGAGACTGTCTTACCTATCAAAGATTGATATCAGGGTATAGGCAAAGAGAAATAAATAGGGGGGTCCTAAATGAAAGACCAGCACTGGTAGAGTTTTTAGTTGAACCTAGAACAGAAGCTGCCATTAAAAAAGGAATAATTATTACAGCATATAAAATATTGCATGATAACTATAAAAATCAACCAGAGGAGGTTAGAAACAATTGGGAAGAGAGACTGGATAAGCAATTCACAAAGAAACAATGGGAGGATATATGTATGTCTCCCAAATATGCAACAAAATCTAGAAGATTTAGGATTTTTGCTTGGAAATGTTTACATAGATATTTTTATACCCCAAGTAGACTCCAGAGAAATTTCATCAGGTAGACAGCAAATGTTGGAGGTGTGATAGGGAATAAAGAGGTAATTGGGAACATATTTTCTGGGAGTGCGATGAATTGGCAGACTAAGGATTCCTTTTGGGATGCACTGTTGGAGATGCTGGGTGGGCAGATTGGTGTGACGAGCGAGATGATTTTTCTGAGCTATGATACAGAATTGGAATTGCCTAGACATGGTAAGGCCTTGCTGTGTCTAATTATGGTGGATGCCAAAAAAGCAATTACTAGAAAATGTAAATCAAAATCTAAACCAACTGAAATGGAAGTAGTGACTATAGTAACACGAGATAAGACAACTGGAATTGAGATCTTTACAAAAGGGTAGGAACAAACTGCATAGGAAAAAAATGGGATTTGTGGGAACAATACACAGAGGGGAGGAATGAGGTGTAAAAGGCGGCAGGACTTAAATGAGCTATGTAGTGTTTGACTGAAAATGATTGGGTAAATAATAAGTGATGTATAATGTTTGCAACTAGGAGTGTGTTAGTTTGGTTTGTGATGTAAAATGCTTGCAACTAGGAGTGTGTCGGTGTGGTTTGTTTTCATTTATATGAATGTATGATTGCCTATGTCATAAGTGATGGTTTAATAAAGATATTTCTTGTTTAAAAAAAGGGCAGGAAGTGAATAATTTATGAAATGCTGCTTAGGTTATATGATATATAGCAATATATGTAAAGTATAATGTTTGGAAACGTGACCTAGTTAATACAGTTTGAGTACTTTTATACAAATATAAATGTGTGTATGTCACAAGTGATAATTCAATGTTGTTGTTGTTGTTGTCTTTCGGCTTTTCCCAGTTAGGGGTCACCACAGTGGAACTCCGGTCCGCTAATGATTGGCAGTAGATTTTAGGTGTTTAAAAAAAGAACATAAACCACTAATAAGAATCTAGGAAAATGGAGGGATTTTGTAGTGTGAAGGTTAATTGAGTAGCAGCAAGCTGAGAATCAGCTGACAGCCAGTGAATCCAATTAATCAGAGGAACAATTAGGAGGTGGGGACTGATACGTAAACCGAAATGGGGAATGATCTTGGGTGCCAACTACATACTAAAGTAAACTGGACACGAAAAGAGTTACCAGACATACACATAACCATCTTTTCCTGATAGAGCTTTTGTACTCTGCTTGTTTGTGTATTAACAAGCCCTCCTCACTTGCACTCCTCAGCTTGCCTTATAAGTCAGGGTTAATCTTAACAGGCACAGAAGGCTGCTTCATATCTATTCTGCGTAGTGCTGTATGGTCACTGTTGGCTGATCTGAGATAATCAAGAGACACCACCATGGCCAGAGCAGGACCTATGAAGCTAGGTAGTAACTTTGGTTATATAATGATCTTATTCCTTGACAGAACTGTCATCACCTAAATCCTGCAGGTCAGACAGTGCTCACAACGCGTGGAAAGTTTTGGGAAAGTTCGGCATTCCTAAGTGGAGTCCTTAGCCACCACACACTACAGCTGCCAGAAGGAATGAGCTTGGTCAGTATTTTTTTTTATTTATGGACGGCTACTAGTTAAATGGTCTGATTCCATTTTTTGTACAAGGAGAGTAAATAAAACACATGACACACAATAAGAGTTATACTGTAGACCAGAAATTATCAATTGGGGAGTCCCAGGCATGTTCCAGTAGAGGCTCAAATAAATCTAAATATGATGTATACTTACTTCACTGTTCAGTATTGATTTATATGGAGAATGACAATACTCAATAACATGTTTATGACTGTAAATCCATATCAGTGCATGTACTAAACCAAATTTTTACTATTTCAGACTTGTACTTATGTGAAGGGGGTTTAGGCTGTTTCGTTATATTGTAGCCCATGGCTTTTTTTAGCTTGTATGGGGAAGCTCAAAGCATTTTATGTGGTTGTGGAAGCTCACACCGAAGACAATGCCAAACATAATATAACAGAATATACAATATAAATATTGCGCACAAACCATATATTTTCAGTTTGCATCGTGATGCATAACATGTCTGTATCCCATATTTCAAATATTGTACAAGAAGCTTCCTTTATCACATATATAAATGTGTGTGTGTGTATATATATATATATATATATATATATATATATATATATATATATATATAATGTGTGTGTGTATATATATATATATATATATATATATATATATATATATATACACACACACACACACATATATGTTCAAATTGTGAATTTTATGTGGTCATGGGATGGTAGCTACTCTGACCTCATGCTCAGAAAGATGCTTTGGAATATTCTGTCACAGTATTGTAGGAAAGAGCACAAGTGAATGGAGAATGAAAATTGTTGCACTCAGACTTGTCGTGCAAGGATATCTTAATCTTAAACTAAAACAAATTAAGATTAAACTGTATATAAATTAAGAAGTCAGAAATGATAGTGCCTGCAGCTCTATTTAGTCCTTTCCTTTTCTTCAGCAAGTTAGTCATCACATTTTTAAATAATTTTATTATTCTACAAAACTTGTCTGAAATCCCATGGCAGACCAGGACATGCTTTAGGGATTATATCTCTCATCTTGTCGGTGAATATTTGGGGAGTCACAGAGGATGAGCTGGAAAATGTTGGCGGAAATGGGAGGTCTGATTTATCTTGGTCAGGTTTGCTACCACTATGATCCTCACAAGGACAAGATGTTTAAAACTGATGATAAATCCTAGACAGTGATTGACTCCTGCTGTATCATGCACAGTTTTGAAATGGCTGCCCATAGCTGAATGGGCGGAGCTAGTACTTTCCCCACCTACTGAGAAAGCATTCCAGAAATATTTTCCCATTCTTCTTGAGATCTCAGTACATTTAGGCACCATCTTCTTAATTTAATGTACACAGCTATTTCCATTTCAGCATGTACTTATCGTGATGGTATTTTCATTGCGTGCTGTGCTATAACATCATGTGAAAACTTCCTTGTGAAGTAACATCAAAGCTTGCTGCATTACTAACTTTGAAGTGGATGAATCTTGAGGGGTAATGGTGCATTCTCTTACCTATTAGGTTGAGCAGCCTCAGAGTCAGTATATTTAAAGTTGAGAGGGGTGTTGGCAATTTCTTTAATCAAAGTTATAGTCTATTGGCCTATTACTCTATGGTAGTCAGCATGTTATGTTTAATTTTACTGTGAGATAAACTATTAGCAGCTCAAGACAGATGATATAAAAAAATTGAAACTTATATCAACTTAAACGATTTAATGAAAATAAAAATAGGTAAGCGCTTTCACAAATATAACATTTGCTTCATCAGACCTTCACATACACAGATATAACACTCATTAAATACGAGGGCAAATTAAAACAAGCCAATGATGAGCTATGACATCATCACATCTAACAAGCCAATGATGAGCTATGACATCATTACATCTAACAAGCTAACTATTAAATTCCCAGGTAAAAAAAGTTACAAAAATGTAACTACATAAATACAGGTAGGATATACCCAATATAGCCTCAAGGTAGCCAGATGGAGATATGATAAATGAATAGACAGGATAGTAGATGTATTGCTAATAACAAAATACAAAAATTCATTTATCATTATTACTTCTTAAGTTTCCTATTCTTCAGTTTAGAGGTAATAGCTATATGATCATTAAGACCATTACCCAAATGGTCGCTGAGCTTAATGATCCATTTGAGTTCCCTCTCCTCAGTGATGTTAGAAATATTGCCCAATCTAATATCCTCTTTCACTATTTCCAAAACATTAAATCTAAACTGGTGTTCAGGTCCAATCTCTAACATATGTTTTGCTATAGCACTGTATGTGTGTCCCTTCCTCTTACAATACATATGATCCCTTATGCGCTCCCTTAAACATCTGTTAGTCTTTCCAATATAGAAGGAATGACACACCATACATCGGGCAAAATATATTAAATTCTTAGAGTTACAATTTGCATTAATTTTTGTTTTATACCTCATTCCTGTAGTGGGATGTTCAAAAACATTCCCTTTATATATGTATTCACAAAAATTGCAACCTTCACACTTCACAGTCCCTTCCCCTTGTGGTTGACATGGTGCAGTTTCACCCATCTTTAGGTAACATAACCTTTGCTTTAAATTCCTGGTGTTTTTATACACAATACGTGGTTTATCACCTATCAATCCAGATATCTGATTGTCTAGCTGTAAGACATGCCAATTCTTTTCTGTAATATCCCTTAAGATTTGATTGTCTCTGGTAAATGTAAGGGTTACAGGGACTTTATCCAACTGCCTGTTCTGCTTCAAATTCAAATACTTATACCCAAAGTAATAAGGTTTAGCTCTACAATTCCTGAACTGCCTGGCATCTTGACAGGCCTCCCGTACTTCTTTCTTATCATAGCCCCTATTGATGAAATCCTTCTCTAATTGACATAACTTTCGCTCAAACTCAACATCCCTATCAGCCAATCTCGAACGTCTTATAGCTTGATGTTCCTAAACATATAATGAGGGTGCATACTTGTTCTATGGAGAGACACACTGGCACTCTTTCCTATACCTGTTTACCTGTTGGTGTGAAAATATCTTCTATTGTCAATACTAATTTTGATGTCTAGGAATTTTCTCCCACTACTTGAATGTTTCCCAACAAATTTCAAAAAATCATTACTATTATTCAAAAATTCAGTGAAATCGTGTAACTGTGTCATATCTCCATCCCACAGCATAAACAGGTAATCGACAAATCGTCTGTAAAATTTCAAATGTGAAATAGCTACTGGATGTGATACCATGACAGTCTCCCATTCAGCCATGACCATATTGGCGTAGCTACTGGCACATGGTGTGCCCATAGCTATGCCTGATATCTGCATGTAATAATGACCATCAAATACAAAAGCATTACATTCAAGAATACTTTAAAGTAAATAGCAAATAAAATCAATGTGTGATTCAGAATATCCTCCTTCACGTAACAACATTTTTTACCATCATAATTCCTTCTGCATTAGGTATGACAGTGATGTTGCATCAAGGGTTACCATCAAAATATTATCATGATGACAAACAGGTCTATGCATAGTATAACCATATAGTTCCTATAGAAACTGCTTACTATCACACAATATATATTCATGCTTCTGTAATATTGGTTTAAGTTGCTTGTCCACGTAAATCGATAATGGCTCGGTGAGACAACCTCCACCAGCCACAACTGGCCTAAAAGATGGTGTGAATGGGTCTTTATGAATCTTAGGTAACCTTTGTAAGGTAGGGACCAATGGATGTTCTACCAAAAAATATCTAAACAATTCCTTCATTATAAAAGAACTGTTTACACATTCAATACCCTTTCCTTAATGGTCTCAATAGTACTAACATCTACGTTCTTGCACACTGTTGCATCTTTCAACATCCTATTAATATTGTCAAAATAAAATGTCCTATCCATTACAATATGCCCACCCTTATCAGCAGGGTGTATAACAATAGAGGAATCAGTTTACAGTGTCTTAAGTGCTTGTTTCTCACTCATAGTTCATAGGTAGGTACTAGGCTATTGGCCTAGCCAAAAAGGTACCCTGGCTTTCGCCACCCAAGAAAATGATTTTTCCGTGCTCCTGTCGAGCAGAGCCACAGAAGTGATCCCTGGGGTGAATTTCCTATCTCCCATCCAATCATCAAGATTTTTCTTGAAAAGTGCTAATGAGAAGCTTTGTTTGATATAGATAGGTAGTTTGTTCTAGAGTATGGGAAGTCTCTGGGACAGGAATCTATCCCTCCAGCATGTTCTGTTTATTGTTGTGGCAAGGTTTAGGTCCCTAGAGTGTGTAGCTCGGAGAGATTGGGATTTCTTTAAGTGGAGCATGTCCAACAGCTCTGGGTTTGACATAGCTTTGTATGTTAGGCAGAGATCACCTATGAGAAGGAGATATGCAACAGACTAAAGCTGGAGTTTTTTGAGACGGTCTGCTTAGGGCATCTGTTTTAGGCTGGTAATCCTCTTTGTGAGGTATTTCTGCAGCCTTTCCAGTTGTTGTAGATGTCGTGTGAGGTACATACCAAAAGGGGCGCTGTATTCTATATGGGTCTAATGAGTGACAAGTAGAGAGGAACAATGACCTCTTTTTTCCTGGATGAGAAACCTTTTGTGATGAGGTGTGCCATGTAGAATGATTTCCTGACTACTGTGGCGATGTGATTATCAAAGGAGAGACTACTGCCCACCTTTGTCCCAAGGTCTCTTATCACACTTTTGGTGTTAAGCAGTCTACCACCTATGTGGTAATTCATGGGTACAGAGTTTTTACTAAAAGGGATGACAATGCACTTTTTGGCATTGAGCTTGAGGCCATGGCTTTGACACCAGGCATCTGTCTCAGTAAGGCCCTTTTGTAGGATGTTCACATCATTAGGAGTTTCGATTATGGCTCCTAGTTTGCAGTCATCTGCAAACTTTGTTAGCTAAAGACCTTCTGTGTTTGGTATCTACTTTTCTGAAGTACAGGCTAACAGGAGAGGACCCAGGACTGAACCCTGTGGTACTCCACTCGTCACTGGTCTGAAGTCGGATTTGGAGTCTGCTACTTTCACAGTGTAGGTTCTGTCAATGAGTCAGTTGGCAACCAGTCTTGTGACATAGGGATTTATACCTAGTTTAGTGAGTTTATCTATAATTACAGAGTGGGGGGTGGTGTTGAAAGCCTTGGTGAGATCTAGATAGGCTGTGTGAATCACCTTACCCTCATCTACGGTTTTGGTGACCACTTCAAAGAAGTCTATCAGGTTTAGGAGACATGATCTGCCTTTTACAAACCCAAACTGGGTGGGTTCCAGAGTTTGGAGATTACTAGTGTCATTGTTTATAAGTTCCATGATGATACGTTCCATAGCCTTGCAGACCAGGCTCATCAGGCTAATGGGGCGGTAGTTCCCAGGGTCCGTGGTGGCTCCCCCTTTGTGGAGTGGGATGACCGTTGCTGTGCACCATTCAGTGGGCACAAAGCCTGAGGTAAGGCTATGATTGAACATGGTACTTAGGTGGGGTGCCAGTTTGTTCTGTAGTTCATGTAGAACGCAGCCTGGGATGCTGTCAGGTCCCATGGATGCTGTGCTTTTGGCTTTGGAGAGTGTGGTTTTTAACCTGTGCAGCCGTGATTACAGGAACTTTGCATTCTTCTGGTATAGAGATGGGCCCTTGGGGGGTGGGGTGAAGTTAGCACTGAACCTATCTGCCAGGATGTTGGCAATATCAGTTTGTTCTGTATATTTAGTGCCATTGTGCTGTAACTCAGAGCAGATCCGAGTGTTGCTATTGAGATTCTTGACATAGGTATAGAATGCTTTGTGGTTGACTTTAGAATCAGTGGTGATTTTGTTTTCGTAACTAGCTTTGGAGGAGTTTATGAGGGATCTCAGGTTCTTACTGAGGCTGATCAGGGAGTTCCTCCAATCATGGGATTTTACTCTTTTTTGTAACAGTTTCTTTCTTCTGTTGTAGAGTTTGTTTATGTCAGGGGACCATCAAATTGGCTTCCTTTTTTTGGAGGATAGCATCTTGGTTCTGTTAGGGATTGCACGATCCATGCACTCATGTAAGTGCTTATAAAGTGCATTTGTGTAGGATTCAGCAGTCATACCTCTGTTGTCCATCTGCAAGGTTGTCATGGTTTGCCACTTCTGTCTTAAGAAGCATGAAGTTGGCTTTGGAAAAATGTTTTACAGTGGTTTCCCTAATGGGGAGTGGGGGCGGGATGTGGATATCTAGGGTGATTGGCTTGTGGTCGGATCTGACCAACGAAGAATTGACCTCTGGTGTGGAACACTGGTTGCCCATGTTGGTATTGACCAGGTTTAGGATATTGCTGCCCCTGGTGGGGGTGTAGATAAGTTGATCCAAGATGTTGGAATTTATGAATTCCAGAAAACATTGAGCAAAAGAGTTGGTACATGAGTAGTTTTCCCAGTTAATGGTGAGGTAGTTGAAATTTCCCATTATTAGGGTGTTAGGTTGTTCCCTAATATTTTCCAGTGTATCAAGAAATGAGGAGTGAGAATCCTGCGGTATGGTGGGGGATCTGTAACAAGCTACAAATTGGATTGCAGTCTTGCCCAGAGTTAGTTGCACTTGGATAATCTCAGATGCATTATGCTGAGCAACTAGCCTGGAGGTGTGGATATCCTTAATGAATATGGACACGCCTCCGCCTTTAGTGTTTTGGTATAGGTTAGGTGGCCGAAAGGTGTGGTATGAATTATAGCCTGGTAATGCAGGGGTGCACTTTGGAGCCTTAAAATGGGTCTCTGTCACTGCACAGATGTTGATGTTCTCCATTTTAATTAGTGCCTCGAGTGAGTGCATTTTGAGGTTTAGTCTTCTAGCACTGAGCAGCATTACCCTCAGATTTTGCTTGCTTGTACCTGTTACGGTGGTGAATTTGTCATTTGAACCTTGTCTAAAAAAGGCACTATAGGGGTGGCAAGAGGCTTAGCCAGTATCCAGAATCCCAAGGGTGACAGGTGCAGACCATGACTGGCAAAGCATCATGGTCTGTCGATCATGTCATTCCCAGGCATACAGATACCGGATCACCTTAGAATGACACCAGAAGCTTAGCCAATTGCTGAATTCAATCATTTTGTCCTTGTACTGTGGTATCATTCTGGGTGATGGCAGGATGCTACTCAGGGCTAGGCTCATACCTCCCTGGGCTACAAGATCAGACAACTCCTCCATGTCTCTTTTCATGTAGTCCAGGGAGGTACGTCTCTGTCATTGTCCATGTTGGTGTGAATGACCTGAGTCATATTTGTATTTGTTGTGGAGTGACCGGAGTGTGTGCATTACGTGATGGATCTTGGCACCCGACAGGCAGCTGACAGTAACTTTCTCCTTATTTAGCCTGGTGAGTGGAACATCAGTGTACCTGACTATAGAGTCACCTATGACTAGAGTGTTGGGTACGTTGTTATGCCTTATGGGCTGTGGTTGAGTGGCACACTGAGTTTGTGGTCTATATGTCATTTGGGTTGTGCTGGGGGGGGGTAGAAGTTGCTTGCATTTCTGCTTTGAAGGTCCCTGTTGCTTGGGCAGATTTTTGCCGAGTGCTTCCTGGAATGTAGGTGCGTGTTTCGTGTTTCTATGTATGTGCTTTGGTGGTGTAGGTTTTGAGGGACTATGCGATGAATGTGGTGTGGTGCAAGTGTTTACCTTCTCTTGACTGTCTAGTCCAGTCTTGGGAGAAGAGAGCTTTGCTTCCAGTTTGGCTATATAAGTGCATCTCTCACAGGTTGTAGTGTTGGGTGGCAGGAGGAGAGGGTTGTCTGTGTACATGAGGCAATTGCTGCATTGCCCCAAGATGCCCAGATTCATCAGGTAGACAGGGGAAAACACCAGGGGCTGACCCTTAGACATGCCGGGATAGGTGCTTATTTATTAAGTACTAAAAACTGTTTTCCTCCAGACAAGTGAGGAAAGTTGAGTGCTGTAGTAATTTGTAGCTTATTTAGTGCTTACAATGAGTTCTGAGCAAGTGCTGAGCTCAAAGAAACAGAATTTATTGCTAAAACTAAAAACTGGCTAGTTCTAAGGGAAAATTTGAAAAGCAGACTTTATGGCACCGGGAATAGTTTAACCCTAGCTAGGTGGTGATGCATAAAGTGTTTTTTTTTTTTTTTGTTTTTTTTTACATAAGCTACCTAGTAATTACCACTCTCACTGATAAGCTAGAAGGCTTCCCTCCAAAGTAGAAAGGCTTGGGGGCTCAGAAACTTAGAAGCCGTCCTGGATGCAGCAAATTTGTATCTGGACTAGACTACTTACAGGAAAGGCAGGAAACAAGCTTGGAATTTTTTTTGTAAAGTGGAAAGGGAGAAAGGAGGAGCAGAAGATAATTCAAGGTTAAGAAACTAAGTGGGTTGGCCTTCTCAAATTTTCTCCCTTTATTAGGTAGAATATACTAATGACACTAGACTGGGAGGAGTGTCCCAGATCAAATTTACAGTAGGGGTGGGCAACTGCAAAGCCACCAAGTATAGGAACAGGATACCAATAGTGAGGGAGGGTGGGAAACAAAAATCAAAACAAACAAACCCAAACAGATGCTTAACAATTGTAGAAAAGTTCCAGTTAATACCTCACACACAGTGAAACTAGCTAATAAAGTATGCAGTAGACAATAAAATTGCTATAAATAACTCGTAAAAATAAGTAAAAAACAGGTTACTTAATGTTATATATCACAGATCAGTTTGCTCAGTGCCCCTCCTCCAATTAGCTCAGTGTAAAATGGCAGAAGCACTCACAAGTTAACTTCTTAAGTAACAGAAATTTGAAACCTGAAACAACTTTAAAAAAAGCTCGAAAGAGCCAATGAGGTGCTTACTCCAAGCTGTAGTCCAGGTAACTCCAATCAGCCAATGACCATAAATACTTCCCTCTCACTGAAATGCAAGACTGGCTTTGGCTAAACTAAGATGGCCTGAAACATGTGCTCAGAGACATAGCCTCTACCAACAAACAACTAGGCCCAAAACACAAGCCTGAATATAGACAATGCTACAACTACCCACACTACTTAGGTAGAAAAAAACTGCAGAAATGTTTATCACAACAGAAAAGCAGCAGTGAGCCTTTAAATGAAAGTTTTAAACAGATAAAGGAGCAAGGAGACTCTAGAGAATGCTTTTAACTGCAAACAATTAAGTTAAATTCTCAAAAGTGTTCTTACACCTCACATCACCCTGTAAAAAATACTCATACATATCTTTCTCACACAATTTATAAAAGACATCCAATAATGGATGACATTAAGGGGCATTTGGTTAAGGGTCTTAATGATCATATAGCTATTGCCTCTAAACTGAAGAATAGGACACTTAAGAAGTAATAATGATAATAAATCAATTTTTGTGTTTATTTTATTATTAGCAATACATCTACTATCCTGTCTATTCATTTGTCATATCTCCATCTGGCTACCTTGAGGCTATATTGGGTATATCCTACCTATATTTATCTAATTACTTTTTTGTAACTTTTTACCTGGGAATATAATAGTTAACTTGTGTAGCTTGTTAGATGTAATGATGTCATAGCTCATCATTGGCTTGTTTGAATTTGCCCTCATATTTAATGAGTGTTATATCTGCGTATGTGAAGGTCTGATGAAGCAAATGTTATATTTGTGAAAGTGTTTACCTATTTTTATTTTCATTAAATCATTTAAGCTATCAGTTTCAATTTTTTGATATCATCTGCCGTGAGCTGCTAATAGTTTATCTTATTTTTAAACTTGATTTGTGGACTAAGTGGCAACATCTTTCAGTGGGGATTTTGTACTTTAGAATTTTTAATTTTGTACTGAGCTGCCATACATACATTTTCTCTGTGACCGTCTCTTCTTTCATTGGGCTATTCTTGGTATACCTCCAATGGAAGACATCGATAGGGCATCCTCAGAAAGTAGAGAAGTCAAAGTGACATGAGAGAAACTGTCAAATATAATACTAGGAGTATGCTAACCCAATTAACAAAATATTAATAAATAAATTATTTAGCAAATATATGCATAAATTAAAACTTTAGACTTTGCAGACTGCATAGTGTCTAATAACAATTAATTCCAGGAGGTAGGGGAAACATTTACTGCCCATTTGGATATTATTTCCAGTCTTCAGTCTGCTGAAAGGGATGTGAAGTAAGACTGGAGGAAAGTGTGACTCTGCAAGAACATTTGTGCCAAAAGGTAGTGGAGCTGGAGGATAGAATACATTGTAACAATGTTTTGTTTAACAGTATTTTAAAAGGAGAGGAAGCATCAACTTTCCGGAAAAAACTGTGGTGGCTGTAATACCAAAAGATGGTAAAGACTCATCTCATCCAGCTTCATATAAGCCCATTTCAATATTATAAGGTGTTTATGTCTATAATGGCTAAAAGAATGACAAATGTGTTGGCAAAATCGATAGATATGGACCAGTGTGGTTTTGTGGATGGGAGAGAATCATTTCACAACATTAATAAAACAATGATGATCCAGAGGGAAGCAGAATGTAAGAAAATACTGCTGCTGTTGGTGAGTTGTAATAAAGAGAAAGCTTTTGAGAGAGTAAGCTGGGATTTTATGCCATGGGCAATAGAAACATTTGTATTTCCTGATGACACTAATGAGGTTAGTTAGTAGGATATATGCAGGATCAGATACAAAAATCAAATTAGAGGAATCTTCTCTGATAAGTTGTGTGTGAACAGAGGAACCAGGCAGGAGTGCCCTCTTTCTCCTTAAATTTAGAACTGTTGTCAAAGAAAATAGGGACTCAAAAATTCAAGGATATAATTGGAGCAAACTACTTAGTGTTGTGGAACATTCTGAGACAGTTCCATGTTTTTTCGTGATATAACATTTATTTATTTACTTTTTACCGGGTATGTCCAACTGGGCCACTGGCCCATTTTCAATGGAGGCATAGGGAGACAATCTCCAAACCACAAAGATTCAGAAATTAATTTACATAAAATTACATCATACAAAAATTATACAAAGGCATTCACATAAAGTTACAAAGATTATAAGCAAAGATAATGTTTAAACATAGAAAATATATCTTTGCATATCAGTTAAATATTTACAATGCAATACACATTTGGTAGAAAATAATTTTGAAAGCATGTTAGGGTAGACAAGTTAAAATGCAATTAAATAAGAATCACTTGAGATATAGTTATAGAGAAAGATTAAATAGAAAAGGCTGAGTAAAGAAAGGAAATATATTTACATAAATTGAAGGGTAGATTAGTTAGTACATAGAATGAAAGGCAAAGTGTCCACGTATATAGGAATAAAAATATTTCAGCCAGGCTGGGCACGAGAGCACAGCCAGTTATTGATAAGGTATTCTTTCAGAAGATATTTAAATTTAGAGTGGCTGGCAGTGTTTAGGATTCCTTGTGGTAGTTAATTCCATAAAGTGGATATATGGTTTGAGAAAAGAAAAACCAAAACTGTTATTGTATTTGATAACTTTAAGTAGGTTTTTGTTAGAAGACCTTAGTGATCTAGGGAGTAGGTTTGAACCAGGTTATTAAGAGAAGGGCAGTTGTTAGGATGGTAGAAAATGGAATAAGTGAAGTTGAGTTGGTTAAAGGAAAGTAGGTTAGGAAGTTCAAGTCATTATAGGTGGTGCGGTGCACTACAATAGAGAGATCTGTAAGGGAGGTTAGAGGCAATTCTTGCTATTTTATTATAACAGGTTTCAAGTTTATTTAAGTCAGTATTTTGAGGTTGGTGAAGAGTGGAGATGCATACAGTAGAGAGGAAAAGAAGGTATCTAATGGCTATTGCTTTTCTAGTGGTGTCAGGAAGGGCTTGGTTCTATAGAGGGGTCCTAGTTTTATGTGTACTTTTTGATGGTGATTGCAAGGTGTTTATCATATCTAAGGTTATTATCTATGGTTACCCCTAGCAGCTTTGAATGTGCCACAGGCTCTATTATCATGTTGCTAGAGGAACAGATGGAGAAGGGAAATAATTAGGCTTGTAGTTTGTTGTTGACAAAGAGCATAAGTTTTGTCGGATTGGGAATAAGCTGAGAATGTGAAAGAAAGTTTTCAGTTTCTTTAAAGGCAGCCAGAGTTATATGATTAAGTGCAGGTAAGGAGGCAGCTGAACAAACAAGGTTGGAGTCATCTGTATATTGTATAACTGTAGCATTTTTTTGTAACAAAGAAGACTATTTGTGAAAACAGAGAAGTATGGAACCTGAGGTACTCCAACAGAGACAGGTAAAAGAGAAGATAACTGATTGTTCCATTTTACTGCCTGTTGGCAATCAGATAGATAATTTAGAAACCAGGAGTGTGTTGAATGGGATAGATTTAGGGATGTTAGCTCATATAGAAGTTTCTGATGGCAGACTGTATCAAAAGCTTTTGACATGTCAAGAAAGATACAAGATACTTGCAGGCCAGAATTTCAAAGTTGATTTATAGTGTTAGTGAAACTAACGAGAGGTGTGGTAATACTGTGCTTAGGCCTGAAGCCATGCTGTGATGGAGATAGTAAATTATTGTCCATAAGGTATGTTGTGATCTTCTTCTTCTTTCGGCTTTTTCCTGGTTAGGGATCGCCAAAGCGGATCATCTGTCTGCTCATGATTGGCAGTGGAGTTTTACAGTGTCGAATTGCCAGCCCGGCGCCCAATCTTCCACAGAAGGCACACACAGGCATCACACCTAGGGCCAATTTAGAGTGTCCAATCTACCTACTGCATGTCTTTGGGATGTGGGAGGAAACCAGAGCACCCAGAGGAAACCCTCGCGACCACAGGGAGGACATGCAGACTCCACAAAGACGGCACCCCAGCCGAGAATTGAACCGGAGAACCTCTTGCTGTGAGGCATCAACGCTAACCGCTGCACCACAATGGCCACCCATAAGGTATGTTGTGATATAGATAGTAAATTATTGTCTATAAGGTATTAAAGTAGTTGTGTATGAATACAGTTTTCCAGGATCTTAGCACAGGGGGAGAGGATAGCAATAGGTCTATAGATATTCAGTTCTGTGGATGCTCCCCCTTTGTGTAGAGGGATAATGTATGAAATTTTCCATAATTATGGGGTGTATTGTTCAGAGATAGACCGATTGATTAAGACGGAAACTGGGAAAGAGACAGTGTCTGATGCTATTTTAAGGAATTCATTAGAAAGTTGATGAGCAGCTAGAGAGGAGGGTTTAAGTCTAGACAGTAGTTCCTTAATGATACTAGTATGTACAGGTTTAAGATAGAAAGATTTATTGCTGTCATTTTGCATAGGTAGTACCAGGGGAGAGTTATTATTGTTGTGTACCAGGGAAAGAATGGAGTTGATGAAGTGGGAAATGAACCGAGAGGAAATGCTGTCTATGTGGTTGGAAGTGGTTGGGTCTGGAGTTATGGTCTGACCAGGGTTTGTAAGGTTTTTGATGGCTTTCCAAAACTGTTGGGGATTTGTTTTGGTAGTTATTCTGTATATTTGTGTAGTATTTTTTTTTGTCATTTTTGATTTGTGTTTTGACTAGGTTATGCAATTTCTGATAATTGAGCAGACTCATTTCATTTTTTGTCTTCTGGTAGTGATACAACGTTTTGTTGTCCCTTAGTTTAAGGAGGTTTTTGGTATCCTTGGTCAGCCAGGGTATCTGTTTTGATTTGGTGTGCCATTTTTTCGGGGGGGGGGCTAAATTATTTAAAATGTTGAGAACTTTGTTATTAAAATTCTCTACAGCTTGATCAAGATGAAGGTACTTGAGAGGTGACCAATCACAGTTATGAAGAAGAGTATTAAAAATTTCTGTTGGTTTCTTTTGCTACATATGAATTTGTAAACAGTGTTTTTAAGTGGGTGGATCTGTTTTTTTGGTTAGGTAGGTGGGACCGTGATCACTTAGGTTGTCTGGAAGACAACCAGTATGGTAGCTGAGAGAAGGTTTATTACTGTTTATTCTATTTGTTCTTTAATACAGTATTTATTGTTGAGTTGCGTGACATTTTTAAATTGCAAACTAATTTTTCATTTAGAAAATCTTTGAATATCTGGAAATTTAATAGTGTCTTGAAGTATTTTCTTATTTTATTTAATTTCAAAATATTCTGTTCATAACAGACTAAGAATATGTTGAAATCTTAAGTAAATAAAACTTTTGTAAATAAACAGATTGTTTTAGGAATACAATGTTTACATTTATTGATAAAATTCATAAACCCGTCCATGTTTATTTTACTTATGATTTTTTTCTTTTGTCTTACTAAACTGGCGTATTGGTTGCTGATTTTGTTGAAAGTGCTTTTCAAAAAGTATGCATCACTGGATATCCTCTTAGTGACAGGGAAACTCACAATACAGCTTGGATGTAGCTATTCCAGTTGCTGGTTTTATTTTTATTTTTTAAGAAATTCCTTAGTCTGTTCTGTCAGCTCCATTAAGAACATACTGTTCTCGGGATTCTGAAACGCCATGTCTATGACCTTGATCAGCTCGACACTGTTTAACATCGAGTCTTGCGGCTCATTAGGAATGCATGCAGTCAGCTCAATTTTCTCAGCAGCTTCTCGTTGTGGTCACCATAAGGAGTGGTGGAAAGATTGTGTAAGACCAACCATAGTCAAAGTAAAATTTATTGTCATTTAGAACTACACATGTGTAGCCTAAACAAAATTTTGTGCATTAGCTCAATTCTTGAGAATACAAAGGAAAGTGAAAGAACATATACAAGCAGAGGAATAAAAATAACTAACAAATACAATACTACTTCCTAATACACGCAATAAAGTGTAGAGACATTTACCAACACTCAAACGAAAAAAATACCCTCCCTTGAGTTAAATTAACTGCCCTGTTTAAAGTAATACAAAACACACTACAGACTGAAATGCCTAAGTTATTTGTTTAATATTGCACTTGAGTGAGTTAAATAATACTGACTATAGATATAATAAATAAATATTGCACTTACTGAAATATATGTAAGCATATATTGCACAAATAAATAAAAATTGACTTGTGTCCAGTGGCCAGAGCAAAGTATGGGCAGCTGTTACACACCATTGACATTTCCATAACTTGCCTTGCCTAAACCATTGAAGTCATCAGCCTTATACTGTGACCATACCCCCTGCATTTGTCGAAGAAACAGCATTCGACAAAATGTAGGGGACCCCATCACTGATAGTCTCTTAAACACAGTATTAATTAGATTACCTACTACAGGAGTACAGGAGTCATACTGAATGTATCAGGTTAACACATATCAGGGGAATGTTGCACATGGACAGAACAGAAGCAGAAAAGTAAAATAAACAATATAACCATAAGGGGACTGGAACAACCCATTCTGTCAGCAGTCAGAATAAGCTATGCTTCTTTCATATTTGACATCTGCCATGAAATGGTGTTCAGCTTATTTGCATGACAGATGGTAAGATAAGTAGCATGTAATAGACTGGACTATGTTAGTGCTATTCATTGTTGGTTAGATTGGGTCATCAATGGTGCTCTGTGTGACCCATTATGAACTGTATGACCACGGAAAGATAATTCTTTTATAGCCTTTTTCAGATGTGCGTGTGGTGTGCTAATCTATTTTTTTACCACATTAAAGGTTGGAAATGGGAGTATAGGACTGAGATGAAAACGGGAAGAAAGCAGAAGGTTGAAAAAAGGAAACAAACTGGGAAGGAGCAGGATGGAGTTGGGGCAGCAGGAATATTCTTTTTTTCATGTAAACAGCAATGTGTGTGTAGGGGGTGGGAAATGAACCAACTGGCAACCTCACCCATTAGCCTAGTAACCTCCTATGATCCCATTAGCCTAACCTACGATCAATGTGAGACCACAGACACTTAACATGGAGATGCACTTGTCCACTTCTACAGGTGAAGGCATAAAGAAACACTTCTGACATTTAACAGTTAAAATAATAACTTTCATCTTTGCCAGTACTGAAAGATGAGTTGTTGCTGTATGAAATTTTTACATTTTTAATGCCTACTATTGTTACTATTAGAGTCTATACAGTTTTATGACAGCATGCACACTCACTCAAATGCTCTCTTTGGAGTTCCTGTCTGCTCTTGTGCATCAGTCTGTTCCTTTTGATCCTTTCAGAGTTTAGAGAGATTAAAAAGTCAATGAAAATTTGATGGTGGTATGCAGTGACAAGTTATTTGGGTCGACACAGTACAGGAGCAGTGACTCCATTTTAACTTCATCCTTCCATCAGTGAAGAAGGTAAGGATTATGATGCCATATATCATTGTAGTAGTAAAGGTAGAATCCCCTCATGCTTGTGATGTCAGTAACACAAGTGACTGCCTTGCCTAAACCATTGAAGTCATCAGCCTTATACTGTGACACAGTAAAATCCTCCTGCACGAGCCTCTGTTTGGTCTCCTTATCGAGGATGTACAGAAACATTTTGGACACCTCCTCCTTATCCCACCTGTGCTCTCTAAAAGGAGCACTACCTTCTTCTCCAGTCAGGATGTCTCACCTTGAAGCATCACCAGGAATAATGGCAGACAATTGGCACGCAAAGCAGCTATTGTTATGTCCTATTGTCCAAACTCAAAGTAGAATCAGTATTTTGGTTTCCATTGGTACTTTAAGGTGTAAAACATAGCGGTCCTCTACCCCTGTGTATCTTGTTGAGGATGCGTGCTCTAAAGCAACTCCAGCTGTTGAGTGTTAAAGAAGGGATGACAATTCTCTCAGCCCTAAACTAATTGCTGCTCGTGTGTGTGCAGAGCAGCCCGCAGGTGTTCAGGTGCGGTCATGACATCGTGTAGAAATTAACACAATGTTTATCAGGTTTGCTCAACAATAATGAGAGGAGCCCTAATTAACATAATATAATCAACTCTCCCAGAGGGGCGAGTTTATACAATATAAGTGGACAAGAAGCACATAGCCTCATCATGCAATGGAAGAAAACGCCTGTAACCAGAATTTGTATCATGGCAATGGTGGACTTGAAGAAATATTCCTTCTAAAGAAGAAAACTGGTTATATGAGGTAAGTATTATATTTACACATTTATATTATTGTGCAGTGCTAGGTTTTGGTCTGCTGTTTACTTTACAATCTATAAAGGATGCCCATTTGTCAATACCTCTAACTGTGTTTTCCAAAATGGTATTAAGGTATGCATTTGCAAGTGTACTGAATGCAGCAGCATACAGGATTTTTAGAGTTAATGGTAAACACGACCCTGAGCTCACGTTGAGAGCAATGTTCAATGCTATTGTAGTATTCCATGCATAACTCTCAACCTTTTAGAGTAAGAAATCTGGACAAAGCCATAAATAATTGGGGGACAAAAGCCAAAAAATAGGGACAATTTTTAAAAATTGCTCTTACAAATTTAGAAATTTGTTAGAATAATAAGTTTTCCATTAGCATGGATTTTATATAGGCTATGAAGACAAACTCAAATTTATATCATTTTCTGACTTCAGTCCTTAATGATTTGATAATAATTTGCCAGAAAACCACAATTTTTGCAGAAAAAAGCCAAAAATATGACTCAAAAAATCTGTACATTCTGCGAAAATCTAGACATTTCAGAGGTATGGTTCCATGCCTTGCTCATATGTAATTCGGTACAACATTTTTAGAAGTGCTATTGTAATGGTCATGTATTGTTCAGTTGCAGATTTGTGCTTTTCTTGTTGAGAAGATGTGCTCAATACACATACATACCTAACATTTACACAAAGATTGTGAGATACAGAAATCCAGCTGTTTGGCACAACTGTAGCATACTATATTCGTGGTCTGCACTCTTGTGGAGGAGAGGCTGGACTCTGCCCTTCTGAGCTAGGAATTTCTGGTTAAAGGCTTATAGTGCCTGCATATTTGAATTGTTTCTTATTGAAATTGGTGCACCTTGTTTGCTGTAGTATAGACTAGATCCAGGCCTGCTGAATCTAACTTTGTTTGTATAACTTGAGCACTAATCCAGGCCTTCTTTTTTGGAGAAGGTTCACTGCACCCCAATGGCAGGAGTGAGCAGTTAGAACTTGTCTGATTGAAGGCTACAGGAAGAGGCCTCAGTTTTGAGATTTATTTACTGTTTAATTGGGTAATTTGTTTAAAAGCCTTTTCTGATTGCTTGTAGTCATCTAAAGCTGTTTTAAGTGTATTTTTTACTGTTTGTAGTCGTTTAAAGCTGTTTTAAGTGTATTTTTTACCGTTGTGCCTTATCTTTTCAAAAAAAAAAATTGTCCTTGTTTCCCACCTTTCTAAGCTAGTATAGTCCAGTTTTCAGACTAGTGCTGAATTCAGGGCTGTGTTACAACTTTCTGAGTTGCCCATACCTTACTTGGATAGAGGAAGGTTTCTCTGTTCACCTGTGAGAGAGGGAGCTTTGAGCAGCCATCGGTCCCTGGAGGAGTGGTTCCAGCCCAGAAGTTAGTAGTTTATAGGCCATTTTGGGCTAATTTCCCTTTCACTTCCCTGCTGTAAAAAACAAGTTTGCACAATTTTGCACGTCCGGGCAGCGCCAGTTAGCTAGGGCTAAATTTATCCCGGCTCCACCAAGTCTCCTCTTCAGTTTTTCCCTTGAAAGTAGTCCAACTCTCAAACTAAGCACTTAAAAAGTATCCTACAATCCAGTACTTGCTCAGACCTAATAGCAAGCACAAATATACCCTGATACTTGATTGCCCAGCAGGGCAAGGCTCATTATTCACCCCTCACCAACCAAGCAACTAAGCAGCTCACCATACTGTTCAGGCATGATCAAAGGGCAATTTCAGGTATATTCTCTAGTCCAGCTGGTGAACCTGGGTATCCTGAGGCAATGTTACAACTGCCTCATGTACAAATCCAACCCTCTCCTCCTACCACAAAACATTAACATATGTGAGAGATGCAATTATATAGCTAAATTAGAGGCTAAGCTCTCTTCACCCAAAAGGCAGTCATGAGGAGAAGGTTAACACTTGCACCACACCTCCATCCTCACATAGGCATACTAAAACAGCACTGACAAAAAATACACAAATACACTAAATCATACTCAGAGGCTCTAAATAAAAACCTGCAAAAGCATCAGATACCTGCAAAGCCGACACCCAAAAAACCTGCACCTCCCGTCACAAACCAGACAACACATAAAACACAATCAGTGTGCTGCACAATCATAGCCCTTAAGGCGAAATAACATACCTAACACACTAGTAATAAGTGACTATGTCCCACTCACTAGGCTGGACAAGTAGAAGGTTACTGTTAGCTGCCTCTCGGGAGCCAGAATCCGCCACATAACACAAGCACTCGGGTCACTCCAGAACAAGTACAAATATGACTCTGTCATTGTTCATGCTGTTGTGAATGACCTGAGACGTACCTCCCTGGACTACATGAAAAGAGACATGGAAGAGCTCTCTAATCATGTAGCCCAGGCGGGTATGACCCTAATCCTGAGTAGCATCCTGCCCTCACTAAGAATGATACCGCAGTATAAAGAAAAAATTATCAATTTCAACAACTGGATAAGCTTCTGGTGTCAAAGGGGATCAAGTATCTGTCAGCTTGGGACGACATGCTTGACAAGCCTTGTTGCTTTGCAAGAGACGGCTTGCACCTGTCACCCCTAGGCTTTCGAATACTGGCCAAGGCTCTTGCTGTCCCCATAGTGCCTTTTTTAGGCAAGGCTCAAAAGTCAAACCCACCTCCATAAACAGCATAAATAAAAAAAAAAATGAGGGTTATGCTACTCAATGCCAGTAGTTTAAATCTCAAAATGCATGTGCTTGAAGCACTCCTCAGTATGGAGAACATTGACATCTGTGCAGTAACTGAAACCTGGTTCAAGGCTCCACAGAGCACTCCAGCACTACCAGACTACAACTCATACCACACATTTCAGCCACAGAACATGGACTGAAACACAAAAGGAGGGGGTGTATCCATATTCATTAAGGATACCTACACCTCCAGATTAGTGGCGCAGCATGATACCTCCGAGATCATCTATGTGCAACTAACATCAGGCAAATCTGCAATGCAAATTGTGGCTTGCTACAGATCACCCTCCATGACCCAGGACCATCACCCCGCCTTTCTGGAGACATTGGAAAACATGAAGGTCCTACCGAACACCCTGATATTGGGCAATTTCAATTACCCTACCATTAACTGGGAAAACTACTCAAGTACAAACTCCTAGGTCCAGAGCTTTCTGGAATTTATCAACTCAAATGCCCTGGATCAGCTGGTAAACTCCCCTACCAGAGGTGAAAACATATTGGACCTGGTCATCACCAACATGGACGACAGGTGTTCCACACTGGAGGTCAACCCGTCACTGGTTAGATCAGATGATAAACTAATCACTCTGGATGTCCACACCACCACCTCCAACCAAGGAAACCACAGTGAAAAACTTTTCTATAGCAAACATCACCTTACTTAAGACAGAGGTGGTAAGTTTCACAGCCCCCACGCTAAAGGATAACAGTGTCCAAGATGCAGGAATCTTTACAAATGCACTCTATGAGCACCTACAAGGATGTATGGATCGTGCCATCCCTAGCAAAACCAAGACTCACTCCCCTAAGAGAAGGAAACCAGTCTGGAGGACCCCTGCCATAAACAGGCTATACAACAGAAGGAGGAAAGTAGTTCAGAAAAAAAGCAAATCCCAAGAAGGAAATACATCCCTGATCAGTATCAGTAAGAAACTAAGGTTCCTCATAAAATCCTCCAAGGCTAACTTCGAAAGAAAAATAGCCAAGGATTCTAAAGATAACCACAAAGCCTTTTTAGCTATGTCAAGAATCTAAGTGGCAACTCGCAGATATGCTTTGAGCTAGTGCAAAATAGCACATAGAATGGCACACAGCAATGGTTATTCTGCTCCACAAAGGAGGGGCCACAACTGACCCTGGTAACTATCGCCCCATAAGCCTGACTAGCCTGGTCTGCAAGGCTATGGAGCGCATCCTCACGGAACTCATTAACAAAGACATTGGGAACCTCCAAACACTTGACGCGGCCCAGTTCTGTTTTAAGGGCAGATCATGCCTACTAAACATGGTTGACTTCTTCTTAGAGAGTCACCAAGGCCATAGATGAGGGGGAAGGTAGTTGACACAGCCTACCTTGACCTCGCCAAGGCTTTTGACACCATTCCCCACTCGGGAATTATAGAAAACCTCACCAGCCTGAACATAAACCCCTATGTCATGAGATGGGTTGCCAACTAGCTTACAGACAGAACCCGCATGGTAAGAATAGTGGGCTCCAGGTCCGACTCAAAACCAGTCACAAGTGATGTCCCACAAGGCTCAGTCCTGGGACCCCTACTGTTCGGCATATACTTCTCAGAAGCACAGGCAAACAGAGGAGGACTATGGCTGACACACCAATAACAACAAAGTTCGCCAATGACTGCAAACTGGGAGCCATAATTGACTCTCCGGCTGACACTGGCATTCTCCAAAAGGGCCTTACTGAGATAGACACCTGGTGTCAAAGTCATGGTATCAAGCTAGATGCCAAAAAATGCATAGTCATCCAGTTTGGGAAAAAAAACACCCATGAATTACCACATAGGTGGCAGTCCTCTTAATACAGAAGAGGTAATAAGAGATCTGGGGACCCAGGTAGATAGTAATCTCTCCTTTTACAATCATATTGCCAAAGTAGTTAGGAAATCCTTCTATGTAGCCCATCTAATTACTAAAGGGTTCGCATCTAGAAATAAAGAGGTTATAGTGCCCCTCTACTTGTCACTCATCAGACCCATCATAGAGTACAATGCCCCATTTGGGATGTACCTCACAAGACACTTCCAACAGCTGGAAAGACCACAAATGTACCTCACCAGGAGGATTATACTGGCCTCAAACATATGTCCTATGCAGCCTGACTGGAAAAACTCCAGCTGTACTCAGTGGCATATCGCTTACTCAGAGGTGATCTCTGCCCGACTTACAAAGCCATGTCCAACTCAGAATTGATGGACATGCATCACCTAAAGAAATCCAAGTCACTGCGAGCGACTCGCTCTAGTGAGCTAAACCTCACCACAACAATAAATAGAACATGCTGGAGGGATAGATTCCTGTCACAGAGACTCCCCGTGCTTTGGAACAAAATTCCTAACTACATTAGGCAGTGCCCCTCACCAACACTCTTCAAGAGAAACCTTAACGAATGGATGGGTAACAGAAAATACAACCCTAGGATCACGTCATTGGCTCTTCTTGACAGAGGCTCAGTTAATTAATAAATGGGGCGGCGAAAGCTGACACACTCTGGCTAGGCTTATAAATGCCCTCGGGCTGATAGCCTAGTACCTACCTATGAACCTATGAACCTATATGGCTTGGAAGGATAGTGACAATTTAATGATTAGTAAGGTCCATGCTGGAATAAGGCTATTATGTTAATTGCTTTCTAGATTACAGAGTTATGCCTGAAAAAAGAGTCCAAAGTCAATTCCTGCATCTGGTGGTGCTTCCCCATCCAGCCAGAAACCCAAGATGCTGAGAATGTGGTGGCACTGGAAGGTCCTCCATTTCTATGGGTGATGACGCTTTCCTGCCCATTTCACCAATCAGCCCTTTCATGACTGCTACTGAGCTAAAACTGGCAGCAATGTCAATGCTGTGGATGGTCAGGATCGCAACTATGACATGTTCTGCTGCAGGACCACGGGTATAATCTGCACTTCCATCCACAGAGCAGGACCCATGGCATGGGAATGTTGGGCAATAGGAGGTGGGTTGTCAACTAAGCATCCCTTATGGAGATGGATGAGTTCTCTGCCTCCCTTAAAGGAGTACTGGATTTTTGGGGAAGAGCTGGACAGAGTTTCAACTGCAGATGCTTCGGGTATGTAGTCCTAGTTCCTTGTAGCAACATCTGCAAGTCCTCATTACCTTGTATTCTCTCTAAACTTCTTCACTCTGTGGTATACAGGTACATCCAGGATTCAACAAGCACATCCGTCTCCATACATTATAGTCTGGGATATTATTTTTGTCTCCTTTTTATAGTTGTAAAGATAACAGTTGCATGTGTAGTTGCTGTACTGGGATACTTTTGCTTGGGGTTTTCACAAGTGAATTATCTTATACCGCCCCTGTGGAACTGCCCCTGCTGATGTTGGAGGATCTGTAGCCCCTGATAATGATAGGAAATGAGCTAGCACATTCATGGGGGTGCAGAGGATGTGTCTAACATGGAGATTGTGACCACTGCACTCCTATACAAACTATGGACACAGTCTATATGCATATGGATATGCAGGATACACAACCATCTGAGAGAGGTCAGGTTGATGGGGATGCTATAGATCAAGGAAGTATGATGCCCCCCCCCCCTGTAGAAAGATGTCCAAATCTTCCCTAGCACTCATGGGCAGAAAGGTCCACACATGGTGGTTGGTAATGCTGCTCACAAGAGATATAGTTATCTCCCCCAACTTTCATATTGATGTGCCAGTGGCTGCAATCCAAGGTAAGTGCAGGGCCATTGTGAAGAGACAGGCCAGGTACACCACAGCCATGATGGCAGAGAGATAGTGAATGTGATCCAGACTGCGTGTACTGACTGACAGGAGTTCACGTCTCATATGTGTGATTCCTTGGATAAATTAAATCACCTGTTTGGCTGCGCACTGTCTTCACTGTGTCATGTAGTAGGGATGAAAGGCTGTCCTCACAGCTGATCATCAAATATATCCACAAATGTTAGCCAAGGTGGCTATGGATGAGTGAGACCCACCACCACAGTGCTAGCCCTTCCACAACAACATCAATTGTGGAAGTGTCCACTGTCTGGAGAGGGCATCCCCATGATTGTGGTAGTCATCATGATGGTACATCTTCTAGCAGATGTTGGTCAAAGTCACAGAGCACACCAACATGGCCATAGTATAGCCAGTGCAATTCTTGGCAAGGCTAGCTGTCAAGTGAAGGGGGTTATACAGGGAGCTGAGCCATCTGTCATGCATGTGCTGGACTTGTCTGGTAGGTCAAGTAGCAGTGCTGCATCAAATGCTGCGGCTGTGTCCCTACAGACACAAACATATGTCACTACAGTTCTCAGCACATTGCACACACCCACTGATCCTTGCCCCTCTTCATGTAGTAGTTCTCACACTATCCATAAAAGCCCTGTATTGTTACACCTTAGCACTCCCTTCTCTGTGAAAGACATGCACCCCTGTACTCCCTTGTCCGCCTGTGCAGATGGTAACTGTGTCCTGCTCTTTGTACATTGTTACTTGGGTTGCCTAAGAAGCACAGTATGCCTTGCCTATGCATGGGTAAGCACAATCTGGAATTTTTGAAAGCAACCTTTTTACTGTTGTGAGTTTATTGTTACCTCTTGCGTTATGCTGTAATGCTCTGTGCAATCCACTGCTTCTTTGCTAGTGCCATGACATACAGCACCCAACTCCATCTGTCATGGTCATCCTCTGAATCTGGGCCATCTTCTGGCTCCTTCTCTGTCTCAGTTTCCACTGCCTGTTGCGCTGGGAAATGCTGGCCCTGTAAGAGGCTGTCCTGCTGTAGCTGCTTCCTAACTACAATCCTGTGTTACTTAACATGCACGATCAGTATTTTGCCACACAGAGAGAGGTCATAAAGCAGGGCACCACCTAATGTATCCAGACAGTAAAAGCATGCCTTCAGATGCGCAAACACACTCTATAATGTTTTTGGTTTGCATACTGTATAATTGTACTCGTGGTCAGTTTTATTGTGTGGATTTCTGATGGGTGTCATGACACAGGATTCCAGGGAATGTCCAGCATCATGCACAAGGTGCCCCTGTGAGAATTCACCCTTCACAGCTGGTACAAGTGATGTGTGTCACTGTGAGCCATGAAAACTGCCTGAGTGGCCTGCACACACATTGTAGATGATACCCTATGCATTACAGACCACTTGGGAAGTGATGGAGTGATACCCTTTATGGTTCATGTATCTCATTCCCAGCTAGCCATCTGTGGCATTTATGGCTCCAGGAATTCAGGGAAATGGGTTATATCATAGAACTCCCACATGGTGTTGTCCCTGTCCAGTGGAGTAAACATATCATTGAGAAATTGATGGAGTATTCTCAAGGCAGAAGCCTGAGATGCCCCATGGTATCCCCAGTAGGTCAGTGAAAGGTAACTGTGAGCCACACATACGTTGTCATTCACTGGGATAGGTACTCCACGAATCCCATGGGGGTGTAGATGAGGCCAACATATTTCCATGATGTAGTCCATTATGTTGGGATTATGCAGGACATGAAATGTTAAATGTAGTCAGATGGCCCTGTGCCTCAGGGGGAGATTTCATGCATTGTTGGGGGAAGCAGTCACAATGAGAGCCTCCTCTAGATGCACATTTACAATGTCTGTGACAAGCCCAAGGATATTTGTGCAACGTACTTCATCTGAACATAGACATATTGCAGAGTTCACATCTCAGGCAAGTGCAACATTGTTGCATAACATTTCGATGTTTCGGAATTGCTCCGCCATCTTGTTTTGCCTCATTATCATAAGTGGCACTTCATTACACAATCATTAGAATGTAACATGGCTGATTACATTATTTGGCCTTGTCACTCCATGTAGCTAGATTTTCTGAAATGCACCCACCCTGTACATGACTGCTTAGCTTGTGAATTCACTTTGTACGATGCAGCAAACTTTTCTGAATTTGGATTTGTAGTCTATAACATGAAATGGGGTTTCAGCATAAACCTCTAATGATAGTGTTTTTTACTATTTGTGTCATTCAAGTTTGTTTTATTTCTGTTTATTTTTGCTTTTATAGGAGTTATTTGAGTTGTTTTCAAATTCTAGATTAGCTCTGCATTCAATGAGTATTTCACATTTGAAGATTTTACAGAATTTCTTTGGGTTACAATTATATTTTCAACTGCTTTTCAAAAAGACATTAAAACAAACTGTGGTCATAAGTAAAGATTTTACTTATGGAAAGTAGGCAAGTTAGCATTTTATATGAATGTTCCCTTTTCATATTTATAGCTAAAAATCTTTTTATATGAATGTTCCCTTTTCATATTTATAGCTAAAAATCTGCATCTTTAATTAACTTGTGAAGAATGCATTTTCTCCTGCTGAATTACTGGAGTTTCAAGGCACATTAATTTTTCATTTAGGCTAAGAGCTATTTAAAAATGTAGATTGAAGTGTTACTGTCAGTTGCAAAAAATGTAGTCTGCGATTCATGGAAGAGAGCTGCATGCTTGGTCAGTGTTACTGCTCAGGAATTTGCTTTGAAGGACAGCTCACAGCTAAGAAGATATGCATTATGCATTGTCTTTGAATGCCTGGGCCTTTGCATGTGTATTAATTAGATCTGCGTGATGTCCTGTTTGTCTATGGGTCCCGGAGGTAGTCATAGCTCTCACCGTCTTTCCTCAAGTAATCTGGATAAAGCTAGAAATAATGGGGGGATAAAGGCCCAATATTAGGGACAGATTTTATTGCTCTAATCCATGTAAAAAGTTAATATAACAAAAGGTTTTGCACCAACATGTTCTTTATGAAGAACATGAGGTATGAAGCTCTGTCTGACATTACTGACTAGTTTTTTAATATAAAATTAAATGTTTTATGAAGGACAGGGTAAAAATATGAGGGAAAATCAAGGAAAGTTGTGAGTTATAGCCAGTCCAGCTTTTTCTTCAGGAGGTGAGATGTTGCAGCATATAAAGACAAAAAAAAATCAGTTTATACAAATAAAATCTGACACACCAAGCATGTTTCATTTGTTTTATTATTTTAAAAGGTTCCAAATTATGTCATCATGCTGGCTTAATCTCGGTATCCCAAAATCCAAAGATCAAATACATGAAAGCCCTGGTTTGGCATAATAAGTTTTTTTTTTGGCTGAGGTAATTCCTCATGCTGTGAAGTCTCATAACCTTTTGGGGGGTGGGGTGGGGTGGGGGGGATATAAAGTATTTTGACATTAAAATAGCAAATGTGTATTTTGATGGGAGACTCCTCTCCTGTAAAAGTTTAAATGCAAGATTATGATTACTCTACTTGCCTGTTTTTTTAGCTTGAAGTTAATTTAGCATATTTCTGGATTTTGTGATATGAAAAGTATACATTCAGCTGTATGATGTAAACACACTTTGAAATTAGTGTAAAACGTTTGTACTGCATTTAATTTTTTTAGCATATGTTTCTTCGGTACTTTTCCGTTATCGGGGCAACACTTGTTAAGAGAGCATGGAATGTTACAACGCGCTCGCAATTTCACAGCTGATGCTTAAGTGGGTACTTTTCAGATTGTTTTTGTAGATCCTATTTCCTTTATTGTTAGGCATTAACGTGCATGTTATCTGCTATACCTTTGACTAGCAACGAATACTGGGCTGAAAATTAAATGTCATTAAATAAGATTCTGATCCAAGGGCTGACAGGGAGTGATATGTTATATAGCCTGGATTATACCACCTCGAGGATTTTGTAATTTTGCCGATAACGGTAAACTACCTTTTTTTTTCTCCTACGTCTATTTTTCATTATTAAATATTCAAACAAAACGACACTTTCCATTTTTATTACTGAAAGCTACAACTTGGATGCATGTGGTTTAGATGCATTCAGATCTGGAATATTTTGTAAATGTGTTAATATTCTTCACTTGTATCCCGTTGTAAAAAAAAGGAAGCTGGGAAATGGTCTTTCCCCAGCTCCTTAGTGTCCAAAGCAGTGAGGCGGAAAATAATAATCATTAAAAAAAAAATATATATATATATATATATATATATATATATATATATATATATATATATATATATATATATAGCAAACCAGATGCGGCACCTTTAAGCTGTAGAGCTCGTATCAAAACTTTCAGAGATCTGAGAGTGGAAGTGTCTAACGTATTTAGGAGGGTTTACACCTGCACAAAAAGAAGACACACAAAAGAAAGAAAAGAACACTGCAACGCTGATGTTTGAAACCAGGAAGTCGACGGAGAAAGGCTGACTGTCTGGTTAGGCAGTGCCAGCACTGATGTATCTATTATTTTTTTCACTTTCAGTTGGCTAAGGTTAAGACCACATTTATCCACGGTGATATAGTTGAGTGTTAATGTGGAAAAATACTGAAGTTCAACATATTTTGTATTCTGTATATAAAGGGTTAAGCAGAAAAATGTTCACTGCGTGCAAACTGAAATGTTCTGGAAAATGTTGATCACTGAGGAATGCAGAAGTTAATCTTAAACTGCTGATAAGAAAGTTAATGTTGCAAGAATAACTGTGGTACTAGCTGGTAAAAACAAGTAATCAAACTATCACTTCTGATGAATGTTCTGTGTGCTACGTGTATGTACGTGCAGAAGGGTCTATAAAAGTAGAACTCAAAGTACAAGTAGCCAGACTGCTGGCATACTACTATCATGTAGCAGGTCTCCATGCATGTAAAATAAAGCTGTTTTACTTGCTTACAAGAACTTGGTGTGATTCTTCCAGAATATGTTAGAAGAGTAAAATCTTTCGACATAACTGGCTAACGTTAGGCGGCCCCTGCACGGCGCGAATCGAACAAAGAGAGGCTGAAAACCTGCGCAGGTGGAGAGAGATCAGGCTCTCCTCGAACGAAAGACCTCCGACTGAAACAGGTCGAAATTAGAGGCCAGTCACTCTTTCCAGATTCAATCAGTGAGGTGGCAGCGAAACAGGGCGGAGGAATCAGAAAGGTAAGCAAAACGCTATTTTTTTGTTGTTTCTGATTGGAATTTTTGTCTAAATTTTAAGGGACTAGTCAAGGGAGAAATTTAATTTTCTCAAAATATAAGGAGTATATGTGAATAGATTCCATATACAAGAGATCTCAGGAACAGGAATAGTTTCTCGTAAGAGAAATGGGAACAGGAACCAGTTGCGCCAAAGGCAACGACAAAACTGAAGATGAAAAGTTTGTTTGATTTACACCCAAAGAACGTAAAATATTTAGATAAATGGAAAAAAGATCATGGGTTTAGTGGATGTTTAAATAAGTCAGAATGTTAAAATCTAGTAAGATTACTGCGCAAACAGGCAGGAAATAAGACAAGGAATCAAAAGAAGGTGGGGTTTCCCCAGGCACAGAAATGGCTGGAGGAAGCAAATAAGAGACATAGGGAACAAAATTTGAAAAAAGGGTGTGGTAATTCAAGTGAAAGAGATGTGTACTTTGTTCAAAAGGAAGATAATGAAACTTCCACAGTCAGTCGTAGTCACCAGAATCCCGCGGCCCCTCCCATCCAGTATCCAGACCCTGCACAGGTTATTGAGGTGCCCCCCGACCAGGACCCACCACAATACCAGGCTTCGGTGGGTGGCCCCCCCACGCCAAGTATTATATTACAGAGAGAGCCCAACAACACTCTTGACTTACGCAGCGGAAGTATTAAGAGGGAAGGGCACTGGAAAATTAAGGAAAAGGTAGATCAGGAAGGAGAGGAATACCCGCTGATAGAAGTGGCAAATCCTCAAGCAGGCGCAGAAGGCGAGGGTCCTACAATATTGGTCTACCGACCGTGGACCCGTGATGACATCCGAAAAGCGGTAGAGGGGATTCCCCATCCGAAAGTAGATATGCGTAAATTCCGTACAGACGTAGGGGGCATGAGAATGAGTTATAGATTAAACGCTGTAGAATTTGAACAAGTAATAAGGCAAATCCTAGGACCAGATTGGCACCTTATTTGTGGAAGTTGGGACCCCCTGCTACCAGGGGAAGGAGGAGCCTTGCCGTTTAACTCCGAAGTGTGTAGAACCAGAATAAAGACTCTCTTAGATAAAATAGAAGAACATTGGAAGCCCAAGGCAGATTGGACTTGCATTAATCAATGCGTTCAATCAGATGATGAAACCGTAGACAATTATCTACATCGTCTCACACAATGTTTTGATGCTCATAGTGGGTTGATTAAGGCAGATAATCAGGAAAATGACTCGCCCTATGAACAGCAATTGAAAAATGCATTCCTAAAGGGCTGCAAGACAGCCATTGGTAACTTTATACAAAAGCATATGATCACACACAGGACAGCGCGTCTACAGCCCCTTATGGAGTATGCTAGACATGCTGAGAAATACCTGAAAGAAAAAAAAAGATAAACAAGCCCAGACTTTTACAGTTAGTGAAGATGGAACTTTAATGTTAGTTCAAGGTTCCGCAAACCGCGGAAGAGGGCGTGGCAGGGGAAGAGGACGAGGACGGGGAGGCGTAAGTCATTCTGAGGATTTCAAAGGTAGGCAAAAGAGGGGGGAATGTTTTAAGTGCGGTAAGAAGGGACATTTCGCCAGAGATTGCAGAGGACCGGAGAAACCGATGGCTGCTTCTGGTGGTACCGCATGACTATATGACGGTCAGAAAGACGTAGATGGAGGGTATGAGGAAGAAGAAGAAAGTGAGAATGGGGAAGTAGGTACAAGTTTAGACGATGGGTGGGGACAGGAAATGGCAGAAAATGAGGAATATCAAATGGTAAATCTAACAGCACTAGCATCAACTATGCAATTGGAATCCCAACCAGTGATCACATTGCAAGTTGAGGGCCGAGACATAGAATTCCTTTGTGACTCAGGGCTTCTAACGTTAGTCAGAAGTACTGCCATATCATCCGATGTTACTTCGGATGAATATGTGCTTGTAAAAGCAGCAAATGGTCGTATTTACAAAGAGCCATTGTCCAAACCTCTGTGGTTTACTGACCCAGAGACGAACCAAACCATATGGTTCCGAGTAATAATTTCAAAAATCTGCCCAGTAAATTTACTAGGAAGAGATTTAATACAAGTGTTCGGCATAGCAGCCGTCTCAACCTCCACTGGGATGGTGGCAAGGAGAATTGAACCAAATAGTGCAATGCTATTAGAGGGGCAGGGAGATCTACATTACTGGTATAGTAATGATTTGATAGAAACAGGCCCCCAGAGTGTAGTGACGGATCTTACAAATTTGGCATTAAGCAAATACTGAATAAAAAATCCGAAGGTGTCAGATCCATTACATTGCACAATGTATTACAGAAGATGTGCTGGACCTGATTTAGAATACGAAAAGAAATTTCTTAGTTTTAAAGTCACCAAACTAGTATTGCATAGCCTTTTTTGGGACACACTAGGTAATTCTGCAGTCACATGTAGCCTTACAAGGGATATGCAGCTGCTGTATAAGAATGAATTAACCACACATATTTCAGTCACGGAGGGTGAAGGAATGTCATGGTACCTCATGGGTAAGAAAATAACTGAATGGGTAGGATGGACACCAGAACAGTTGGCAGGTAAAGGCGTTCAGGTTCAAAAACTTAACTGGGTTACACAAGCCAGACCGACCGTGCACCTCTGGGAAGACGAACCGATACAATCCCCTGGGACATTATGACTATGTCTCCTTACCCCCATGGAGGAATCTCAATTGCAGACTATTCCAAACTCATTATGGTCGCAGGGTCAGCATGATATTGGACTGATTAGAATGGCATGACAGGTAAAGATTACACCCAAGTCAGAATTTAGACCTCATAAACGGTAGTATCCCTTGAGCAGAAAAGCAGAGGAGGGCATTTTACCGGTAATCACAGCACTTTTGAAAGCTGGAGTATTAATTCTGTGCACAGACTCACCGTGTAATACGCCCTTATTTCCAGTAAAAAAAACAGATGGGACATGGAGGATGGTACAAGACTTACAGGCAATAAATGCCGCGGTGGTACCTCGGGTCCCCATAGTCCCGGATCCGTCTATTCTGCTGAACGATATCCTTCCAACGGATAACTACTTTTCTGTAATTGATATCAGTAATGCCTTTTTCTCTATTCCCTTGCAGGAAGATAGTAGATTTTGGTTTGCATTTACGTTTATGGGCAAGCGTTATACCTATACCAGGTTACCGCAGGGATACTGCGAAAGTCCGACCATCTTCTCACAAGAGATGTCCACCAATTTGGCTCAGTTCCAACCCGCCCAAGGGTGCCACCTACTGCTGTACGTGGATGATATCCTCCTGGCCGCGACTACGGAAGAACTCTAAGTCCGAGACTATTCGACTACTACACTTTCTGGCACACGAAGGACATAAGGTAAATAAGTCTAAGTTACAATTTTGTAAATTAGAAGTACGTTACCTGGGTTATACTATCTCTGGGAAGGGCAGGCGATTAGATGACAGTAGAAAGAATGCTATTTTACAAGCCCCCATGCCAACTACAAAAAAGGAAATGATGTCCTTTTTAGGCATTACGAACTTCTGTCGTAGTTGGATTCCCAACTATGCCGAAGAAGTGCACCCGCTATCAGACTTAATTTTTGCAATACCGATGGCGGCAAAAGATTTGCTGCACTGGACAGACAAGGCAGTACAGGCATTCACTAGAATCAAGCAACTGATAGCTGGGTCAGCGACATTGGGGTTTCAGATTACAGTAAGACCTTTATACAGACTGTAGATTGCAAGCAGGGATTTATGACATCTGTTTTAATGCAAATGTATGGAGATAAGTTAAGACCATTGGCATTTTACTCTAGCAAATTAGACTCAGTAGCACGAGCATTACCACACTGTGTGCAAGCAGTAATTGCAGCCGCTTTGGCGGTACAAGCGTCTGCCACGTTGGTATTGTTCCATGATCTTACGTTAAAAGTCCCGCACTCCGTAGCAGTCATCCTTCTGCAGGACAAGTTAACATTTCTGTCACCTAGCAGACATTTATCTTGTATGACTACACTGTTATCACAGCCACACATGACAATTGAGAGATGCACTATCTTAAATCCAGCAACATTGCTACCCGTTGCTGAAGACGGTATCCCGCATATATGCTTAGATCTCATACATTCTAAAGTTCTACCAAGACCGTATCTTAAAGATCAACCCTTACTACATGCGGACTGGACACTGTTTGTAGATGGGTCAGCACGCAAAACAGAAACAGGCACCATGCAGGTAGGGTATGCAGTTACTACTGCAACTCAGATAATAGAGGCAAGACCACACCCCGGGAACCTATCCGCTCAAGCAGCGGAACTGATTGCTGTGACAAGGGCATGTCTCCTTTCGGAGGACAGGAATGTCACTATCTATATGGATAGTCAATATGCCTTTTCTATGGTACATGTGTTTGCTCAGCAATGGAAAAATAGGGGGATGGTTACAACCTCGGGAAAAGACATCACGCACAAAGAACTAATCCTTGAATTACTACAAGCCGTCCAACGGCCACGGGGTTTGGCCATCTGCAAATGCGCTGCTCATACCCATGCTAAGGACCCGGTATCACTTGGTAATGCCCTAGCAGACAAAGCAGACAAAGAGGCAGCTATGTCCAGTACCTTTTCACTTGAAACCACACCTACAGAATTACAACCAACAGATAAGTTTGATTTACAAACCTTACAAGTCATGCAGGAACTTAGCACAGTACAGGAAAAACAACGCTGGACTAGGCATGGTGTTAGACAGAACAAAGGAATCTATGTGGGACCAGATAATAAATATGTTTTGCCTACTAATCTTTTTAGGTATGCAGCACTAGTCGTGCATGGCCCTTCCCATCTGGGCCCTGCAGCTATGGTTAGAATTATCCACCTTACCTTTTGGACCAAGGGTTTCATTGCATATGCAAAACGTTTTTGTCTATCCTGCATAGTATGTGCTAAATACCACGGGGGAGGGGTCAGAGTTGACCCGGCATCATTTCCAACACCCCTATCCATTTCATACAATATGTATGGACTTCATCGAATTGATCCCGGCACAACTAAAGAAGTTTGTGTTAGTGATAGTAGATGCATTTACTAAGTGGGTTGAGGCCTTTCCGGTGACACATCCGGATGCTCAAACAGTGGCTAAAATTTTGGTCAATCACATCGTCCCGCACTTTGGACTTCCTACACACATCTACTCTGACAACGGCACGCATTTTGTCAATCAGATCATTCAGAAACTGTCTACAGTTTTCCAAATTGAACTGAAACACCATTATGCCTACCACCCACAGTCAGCAGGGTTGGTGGAATGCCACAACGGCATTCTAAAAGGCAAGTTAAGAAAACTCATGGCCGAGACACATCAGTCTTGGATTACCTGTCTACCTCTAGCCCTCCTTTCCATGCGGACAACTCCCACCTCAAAAGGAGTCACCCCATTTGAGTTATTGCACGGGAGACCTTATTACGTCCCGCAGTGGCAAAACTTGTTGCCTGCGGAACGTGAGGGGGGTGAGGAGATAGCAGATTACATGAGGAAAATGCTGACCAATACTAACAGCTGTTTAACGAATGATTATTTTTCAGGTTCAAGAGACGACAAAATCACGGAAATCAGACCCGGCGACTGGATCTGGGTCAAGATCGTTAGGAGAAAGAATTGGGCATCCCCCAAATGGGAGGGCCCCTACCAGGTGTTGATCGCAACTCCAACGGCAGTTCGGATTAAAGAAAGGTCCTCATGGATCCACCTAACACATTGTAAAATTGTAAAACATTTTAAGTTAGATAAAAACTTGAATCCCCCTGGGGAACAAACAGACAGCAGTAACCATGAAGGACAATAATGAGAATAAGAGAAAATGGTTCTATTGCAATATTTTATTGTTTATAACTATTGTGATTGTAATATTTCTGTTTTTTAATGAAGCTAGCCATTCAAAGAGAGACAAACACACCAGCTGGCATCCAAACTTTAATACATATCAAGCGATTAAATATGCATATGCATCCTCAATGAATGTCTCAAATTGTTGGGTATGTACTGCAATACCTACTGTACATAGTGGCTTAATGTTAGGGACAGCCCCTCTGGGAACAAATGATACTTGGAATAATTTGTTGTTTGGAACCACAGAAGTACCACTGAGAGACAAGGTGGTGCTGCCTCTTCTGGGGCGCCAAAACGGAAGAGTCTGTTTTCAAAAGATTGGAAAAGTTAAGGTGGGGCTGAGCCAATGTAATTTGACAATAGTTCATAATTGTACCTTAGAAGGGCAGTGTGAGACCAAGTTTGGAGCTATAAAAAAAGACATCAATGTAAATGATACTAGTTTTGTTGAAAAAATGCTGCATGTATATGGCCTGTTATTTAAGGGGCTAAAGCCAAATGGGAGTTATGAATTTCCAACCAATATCACCATCAAAATGAATGATTGTTATTTTATTTGTGGTAGGAAAGCATATAAATTGTTACCATAGAGCTGGTCAGGAAGTTGTTTTTTGGGATATCTGATACCAGCTATCAGACATGTAAATGCATTACCTCAAGGTAAAATATGAAATGCACGTTCTCTTAATAAACCTATTAATCCCGTAGGTAACATTGATGCATCATGGATTTATTACCATGACTTGGCACACGTCAGCAGCAAAGGACTCTCACATATGGACCTAGGTGATGATGTAATTGCTTGGGCTGGTATTTTGCCAGCGTATGGGACAGTAAAGTCCATCTGGGAACTGAGAAAACTGTCAAAACTGTTAGAGACTCTGAGCAATGTGACATTTTCAGCGCTAGAATTGGTGACGGATGAATTAACGGCGATGAGAACAGTAGTGTTGCAGAACCGTATGGCGCTCGATTTCACCCTAGCGGCGAAGGGAGGTACTTGCGCTCTCATACATGAAGAGTGCTGCTCGTTCATTCCTGATAACGAGCATGAAATTCAGAGTCATCTTGAAATAATTCAACAAGTTTCTGAACTGACTAAACCTGGTCCAAACCCCTTGACTGACTTTTTCCAAAACCTGTTTGGAAACTGGGGTTCTGTGTTGATGAACATTTTAATTGCTGTATGTGTTGGTGCAGTCATATTTTTGCTGCTTGGCTGCTGTTGCATACCATGTATCAAAATGATAATATCGAAGGTTATCTCTGCCAATGCTACAAAAGCATATTTTTCTGATTATGAGAAGGTATAAAATGTATCTGGGATTGTGTAAAATAAACAGTATACAAAATGTTGTAAGGGGGGAAATGTGGAAAAATACTGAAGTTCAACATATTTTGTATTCTGTATATAAAGGGTTAAGCAGAAAAATGTTCACTGCGTGCAAACTGAAATGTTCTGGAAAATGTTGATCACTGAGGAATGCAGAAGTTAATCTTAAACTGCTGATAAGAAAGTTAATGTTGCAAGAATAACTGTGGTACTAGCTGGTAAAAACAAGTAATCAAACTATCACTTCTGATGAATGTTCTGTGTGCTACGTGCATGTACGTGCAGAAGGGTCTATAAAAGTAGAACTCAAAGTACAAGTAGCCAGACTGCTGGCATACTACTATCATGTAGCAGGTCTCCATGCATGTAAAATAAAGCTGTTTTACTTGCTTACAAGAACTTGGTGTGATTCTTCCAGAATATGTTAGAAGAGTAAAATCTTTCGACAGTTAATAACGTTAATTATAATATTCAGGGGTGTTTGGAGGTCCTTTCCGAGAACATGCTATTGAGCTGGTGTGGGTGGGAGTGACAAGTGCTAAGATTCCAACTACGCGCATTGCACCTGTTGCCCCGATAACGGAAAAGTACCGTTTCTTCATTATACTGAAATAGATTTTCTTTGTTTTCATTTCAGCTGCTGCCTTTTATTTACTTCTGTTCTGAAATGATTTATGTTTCCCTTTGAAATGTTTTTTGTTTTACTTTGCAGACATTTGTATTATTGATTAAGGAAACATTAATTCTAGTCTTTGTGTGCCTACATATTTTATCTTATTGGGCCTAACCACTACCCATAACATCCTGCTGAATGATTCATGCTAGGTAACACCAGGATTCTTTACATCATCCTATGTTTTACATAGTCACTCCAAGCATATATAGTTATATCCTGCATTCTGTCCAATGAAGAGCAAAATCCTGCACATTTTTCATTAAATCCCTGCTTTGACTTCTCTTATCCACTTTGTAGCTTACAGTTGGTTTCCTGCTAGAGCATTTTTTTTTAATTTCTGACAATCTCATCAGTCATGGTATCATTAACAAATGTTTTCATCTTGCTATCCTAACAAAAAAAAACAAACATAAATATGCCAATGAGATTAGCTTCAAGCCCTACATCATTTAATTGGTTATCTATCTATTATTTTTCATCCAGCAGTTACTTATGTCAGCCTCTTGTTTACATTAATGTGTACTTAATGCAGTCAATAAGGCCTGTAATTGTGGAAATGTAGTTCATGCAAAATGCTTTAGTCATGTTCTATTTATTACTAGCGTCACTTATTACTTTTGTGAACTTTTTTTTTTATATGAGTTGTATGACTTGGTTTTAAAAGTTATTACTGCATTCACTTTCCTGTCTCTGTATCTATATAATTTGATTTCTACAAAAGCCTTCTGTAAGGTACAGTGCTTGGTCTTGAACTCAATATGCATTAAATCCTCACGGCTCCCTTGCACATTATTTGTAATGAGAACTAGCGTAAGTCTACAAAGTTTTTTGCTACACATAGTTGTAAAGTCTGTAACAGGATAGTCTCAAATCAGGGGCTTGATCATAGCATGACTTGCTTCATACTAGAAACAACTATTTATCAACTAAAACTGCTTACCCAACTAATAGGGATGGGTTAAAATCTTTTGGGATTATGCTTGGCATAGCTAATTAATGAAGGGAGTGGAATGGAGGGTGGAGTGAAACTAACTGCATCAAACACTGAAAAAGTCAAAGCAAATGATCCAAGTCTGAAATGCAGCTTTATGAACAAAGTTCTAAAGAAGGCACTTTGCCATATGAAATACTGTGGAAACTCAGAACCACTTTGTTAAAATAATACAGTTAAAATCTGCAGAACTTGCTTCTAAGCTTTAGTCATTTTTAAATTTAGTATGGTTTGATGACAGAACAGATAAATCATGACAACAAGCCCAGTTGCATGATTTTGTTTTGACAAACTAATCCAGGGAGCCACCTTAAAATGCCATGAAACGCTACCTTTGCTTTGTTGCATATTTTTCTAAAGCAATACTTGTATTCTTTGTTGATCTGCCATAAGAATTAGCACTATAAAAGGTGCTCGTGTAAGTTATTTAACTGAGATATCAAGCTAAGCCACGGTGTTGAAGGGATGCATCACATGTAGAAGGAAACAATTTTTATTCTCCTGTAAATTTATTGAGATTAATTTTTGTTGGCATCTATTCTTTTTCATCTTTTATCATTTACATTAATTGCTTTGCTCATTAAAATTATTTTTTCTATTAAAATTCTAAGATTTAATATCCATGTACTTTCTGTTGAAGATGCCATCATTTTTCTGTACCAATATGCAAGATTAGTGTTAGTGTAATTAGTTCCTCAAACTGCATCAGATTATAGATTTTGTTTAAATGGTTCATTATAGTGGCTTCAAAATGTTGGTAAGAACATGTTTTCTTCTGTGATTCTTTATTATTGTTGTTTCCTTTTATACTCCGAAGTTTACATCTATTTAAATATCACTTGTGCTGGTTGTCGAGGCTAAAAGGGCAAGAACAATCTAATCTATATAACCACTTGTTTAGATTACATTCACTTAGCAAAGTGCGTAACATGATATTGGGGGATGGGAAGAAGCCAAGGTATCTGGAATGAGACGTAAAAAGGTAAACTACACAGAAGCTGATTAGAGATTATAAGTGAATACCAGATACAACAGCTATGAGTCAGAAGCCTTGATCAATATGCTACTATTCTATTCCAGCTAAGAAAAATAGCACCTATAAGGTTATACAAATACATTATCCCCTCCTCTGAGGCTGCCTTCCTTACATTAGACAATTATTTCCAGCTTTGGACTGTTCTTTAGACTTTGCACCAAGTATTTGTCAGTACTGGAGTGTGACATGGTATATTGTATTCTGTTTACCAGACTCAAAAAGTTGCAGGCCTTCATGTAAATCACAAGCCTGACAGGCTTTATAAGACAAACTCCATATGAGTATCTTGTAATGCAGAATGAATTAGACTTTTTAGGGCTATTCATGTATCACAGATTTCATATCTATGATTGTTTTGTGAAGCATTTTTGAATATGCGGAAGGGATTTTGCATTCCCATTCTAATTTTATTCTAATATGTGAATTGTCCAAAGGAAAGCAAATAAATAGATTGCTTGAAATTAATGAACTTCAGAATGCACATAGGTTTATGGGTTCATAGGTGTGTTCTAGGCTAATGGCCCTGGAGCCTATATAAGCTTAGCCCAAGAAGATTCCCTGGCATCATGCCGCCCAAAGTAAGTTCCCAGTGCCCCCGTCAAGCAAGGCCATTGAAGTGATCCATTCCTATTGCCCAGCCACTTGTCAAGATTTATCTTAAAAAGGGTCAGTGAAATGCTCTGCTTGATGTGAATGGGAAGTTTGCTCCAGAGTATGGGAAGTCTCTGGGTTTGGAATCTGTCCCTCCAGCATGTTCTGTTTACTGTGGTAATGAGGTTAAGGTCCCTGGAGCGTGTGGCACGTTGGTATTGGGATTTCTTTAGGTGTAGCATATCTAGCAGCTCTGGGTCAGACACGGCTTTGTAGGTCAAGCAGAGATCGCCTCCAAGTAGGTGATGAGACAGAGTATAGCTGGAGTTTTTTGAGTTTGTCCATATAGGGCATGTGTCTAAGGCCTAAGATCCTCTTAACGGGGTATTTTTGTGGCCTTTCCAGTTATTGTAGGTGTCTAGTGAGGTACATAACAAATGGGGTGTTGTATTCTATAATAGGTCTAATGAGGGATGAGTAGAGGGGGATTATGACCTCTTTCTTCCTGGATGAGAAACCTTTTGTAATGAGATGTGCCGCATAGAAGGACTTTGATTACAGTGGCAATGTGGTTATCAAAGGAGAGGTTGCTGTCAACCTGTGTCTCCAGGTCTCTTATCACACTTTCAGTGTTTAGTGGACTACCACCTATGTGGTAGTTCATGGGCACTGAAGTTTTCCCAAAGGGAATGACCATTCACTTTTTGGCATTGAGCTTAAGGCCATGGTTCTGGCCCCATTCATTGGTGTCAGTGAGGCCTTTTTGTAGAATGTCTACATCAGTTGGAGAATCGATAATGGCTCCCAGTTTTGTTTGCAATCATCTGCGAACTTGGTCAGCCAGAGTCCCTTTGTGTTGGTTTGAACTTCAGAGAAGTAGATGCCAAACAGGAGAGGACCTAGGACTTATCCCTGTGGGACACCTCTTGTAACTGGTCAGTAGTCAGATATGGAGTCCGCTACTTTCACAGTGTGGGTTCTATCAGTGAGCCAGTTGGCAGCCCATCTTATTACATAGGAGTTTATGACTAGTTTAGTGAGTCTATGAATACTGAGTGAGGGATGGTGTCAAAGGCCTTGGCAAGATCTAGGTAGGCTGTGTGAACTACCTTGCCCTCATCCACAGCTCTGGTGACAGACTCAAGGAAGTCTATCAGGTTGAGCAGGCATGATCTACCTTTCACAAACACATATTGCATGGGATCCGGTTTGAGATTCCCTATGTCCTTATTTATAGGGTCCATAATAATGCACTCCATAGCCTTAATTATCAGACTCGTCAGGCTAATTGGGGCAGTAATTCCCAGGGTCTGTAGTCACTCCCCCTTTGTGGAGTGGGATGACCATAGCAGTTCACCATTCGGTAGGAACAAAGCCTGAAATGAGGCTGTGAACAGGGTACTCAGGTGTGGTGCCAGTTCACTTTTTAATTCATGTAGAACACAGCCGGGGATATTATCAGGTTCCATGGAAGCTGTACTCTTGGCTTTGGACAGTGCGGTTTTTACCTGTATAGCCATGATAATAGGGACTTGGCATTCCTCAGGTATTGTGATAGGCCCTTTAGGGGGGTGAAAAGGGGGTAAAGTTCACACTGAACCTGTCAACCAATATGTTGGCAATATCAGTTGGTTCTGTATATGTATTGCCATTGTGCTGTAACCAAGCAGGTCTGAGTATTGTCATGTAGATTACTGACATAACTATAGAATGCCTTGTGGTTGTCTTTAGAATCTGCAGCAATTTTGTTTTCTTAGCTAGCTTTAAAGGATTTGATGATGGATCTCAGTTTTTTGCTGAGGCTAACAAAGACGTTTTTCTAAACTTGGGACTTCAGCCTTTTCTGCAACAGTTTTTTCCTTCTGTTGTAGAGTTTGTTTATGGTGGGGGACCTCCAGATTGGCTTCTTTTTTTGGGAGGAGAGCGTCTTGGTTGTTTGCTATGGCCCGTTCCATGCATTTGTGCATGTGCTCATACAGTGCATTGGTTTATGATTCAGCAGTCATGCTCCTATTTTCCGTTTGCATGGATGTCGTTAATTTAGCCTCTTTGCATTCTTTTCTGATATGTTGAACAAAGGATATATTTCAGTTATAATCATGAGGTCAGTATATTGATCTACAGTTTGAATAATAACTCCTCAGATTATAAATAACATTTTGTGATGCTTTATCCAACCTTATGAGCAATGTTTGAATTATGGGATTCTCACGAGGTTTCAGAAAGCTTGCTAAATGGTTTTATAATTTGAGTGGGAATCATCAGATGAGGTGACAATGTGAGTAACTTGACATAATGCATGCACCTGATAGTGCAACTTTTTAGAACCTGCAGTGTTTATGTTGTAGACTAAGAAAACCCGAGACAGACCCTTGGATAAAACACTTTCCCAGTCCATTTGGGGTTTCTATCTGTTTTACTCATGCTTGCCATGTTCTTGCACTACATTGGCCTGCAACAAGGCTAAAACTGTTGAGTCTTAATGATTCAGTTATAGAAAAAACAACTTTCTTTGTCTACCACATCAAAAGCTTTCATGAAATCAATGTGCCCTGCAGCTTCTTGCTCTTCTTGACCTACATTGATATTTACCATGGTGATGAGTGGAGTATCATATCCTCATGGTACATCACCTTTTTTCTGCAATAAATAGTGAATAGTTATTTAGACCTACTGTCTCCATTTCATCTAGCAGTAGCTGCTCCAAACCTCTTTCAAAGAGTTTAAGTGTGATGCAAAGCTCAGGGTTCAATAAATTAAGCAAGGATATGTTACCTTTGCAAATGTATAACTACAGTTTTCCTGAGTGGGATTGTAGTATACATCTGACAGTGCTAGGACAACTAAACTCTAAACACATCCTTTCCCCAGAATGTATTCTCCTCCCTACAGAATGATCCCTGTACTTCCACATATAAAAGGCATGACTTAACAGTTTCTTTTTCTTTGTGACTTTCTGTCCTAATCATCTTCCTCAGTGCATGCCATGTTGAGGCTGAATGAAATTTCCTGGTATTTTACAAATTTGTCTCCTTTGCTCATCCACACTTTGCCTATCACATTTGAAAGTATCTTAGCAAGGAAAATGCATACCAAGGTACATGACAGATAGTTTTACTTCACACTAATTTACATCATAAAGCTATTTAGACCAGAAATTCACAGCCTTTTTACCATCACTGCAGCTGCATTCTTTCTCTCATCTAGAACCATACACCTACTGAACTTTTAGTAGTTTGAATGTAAAGAATCTAGAAAGTAACTGAAAACAACTTTACTAATAAGCTGAAGTTTGTAAGCAAGACAAATGATAATATGGCTGATGCACAGAAGGACGGAGGGTAGGAGACAGCACCTGGATTCCACAAAATGGTACATTTTAAAAGCAGTGCGTTATCTCCACTATTTCTTTATATTTCTGACAATTACCTTTAGCAGATTAAATAGCATATAATTAGGAAGAATATGTAACAGTGACTTAAAACCACTCACTGACACATTCGTATTAGGGATTCTCATGCTTAACAGTATTTTACTAATTTATTTATTATTGACATTTGATAACCAGGAAAGTCCAACTGGGTAGGTGTCCATTTCCTGCAGAGGCCCAGAGAGAAAAGCTCTAAAGGATTACAAAAACAATTTAAGAACGATAATTTCGCAATCTTCAAAAATATTACAAAAACATCTACAGTTTAAATAATTATCCCAAATTAGACAATGTGAAAACATTTACCAGTAATAGATACTTGTATGGCACTGATTTCATATTTAGAGATACTTTAGCCAGTTAAGAGAAATTAAATGTAAACATAATACAAACAAATTAGAATATGAAGTGCTAGAAAAAAAAACAGGATTATGGCATGTTTAGATAGAGTCGGGGAGAGAAATTGATTGAAGTAGGGAAGTGAGTGGAGAAAGGGGAGTAAGGAGGTGTAAGGTATGAATTGGTACTTGTTCATATTTAGAGATATAATTTATTCTGGGGCGGGGGTGAACAAGAACAGAGCCAGATTTTGCCTAGGAAGTTTTTCAAAATAGTTTTAAAGGACTTGAATGAGAACCTTAACCTTTTGGATACAGGAAGGATGTTCCAGGTCTTAGCAACATGGTATGAGTATACAACATGCCCAACAGATTTGATAAGGTTGTGAACAGAGTGGAGTTTTTGGTCTTTAAATCATAATGACTGAGTGGGAACATAGTTGTGCAGAATGATATTTAATTCTGGACAAGCAGATAAATGCTGGATAATTTTATAGGTGGTAAGAAGCTGTGTATATGTTATTTGATGGGGTAGTTCTAACCCATTTAGGCTTTTTTTGTGGTATGCAGTGGTGGCTTATGACAGGGGGGTATTTGCTGCAAATTTAGTCACTTTATTACAGCATTGTTCAAGTTTTTTTTTTTTTGTGATTCCCGGAGGTTAGTAAGGATGGGAGCACCATAAAGTAGGGAGGAAAGGAGGTAAGTGGTAACAAGTGCAGTTTTAGTTACTTTGGTGAAAGTTTTTGGCGAGATTTTTTATGCAATTTTGTATATGCAGGTCAAATTTAAGATTATCATTCCTAATAATTTTCTATAAGAAGTAACTTTACTGGTTGTATTAAGAGAGAGGATTAGGTTGTTTTTCTTTTTTTTTTTTTTTTGGGGGGGGGTGAGCATGAGTTTTGAATTGCAAAGCCATGTATCAGTGGCTGTTAAGACTTCCGGAGTAATTTTCTTGGAGATGTGCCAGGTTGTCTGATGTGCATATGAATATGGAATTATCTGCTTATTGTATTAAGGAGCCTGTTGTGTGGATGTGTGCAGGGAGTTGGATTGGATGAAGATGAGTGACCAAGGATAGAGCCTTATAGTATACTGATGGTGACTGGGGTGTGTGGAGAGAGTGTGGAGTACCATTTTATTGACTGATTCCTATTGGACAAGTAGCTTTTGAACCATAGAAGGGTGGCCTGAGATAGACCTAGTGGGGACATTTGAAGTCGAAGTTTGATGTGAAAAATTGTGTTGAAGGCTTTAGACAAGTCTAGAAATAAGTAGGAAACTAGTTTGCCGTTATCTGTGGCTTTATTGAAAGCATCTATAAAGGTTAGAAGTGCAGTGCTAGTACTATGGGAAAGACTGAAGCCATGTTGTGTGGGGATAGGAGGTCTTCCTGCAGGAGATGGTTTAGCAATCGTTTTTGAATATATTTTTCAAGTATTTTGAAGAGGGGGGGATAACACTGCTATAGGTCAAAAGTTAGCAAAGTCTGTTGAATTTCCTTCTTTGTGTACAGGTAAAATGTGTGATTTTTTCCCCAAGAGAAGGAACATTTCTGGACTAATTCGTTTATAAGACTTGAGACAAGATAGGCAATGCTATTGACTGATATTTTAAGTTACTCATTTGGAAGGTCATCAGCTGACGTACAGCATGGTTTGAGTTTTATATAGGACGTGGAAATAGGTTTGAAGGTGGATGTGATAACACATGGCTGTTGGGCAGGGTTGGGATTAGAACCTGTTCAGTTTTTCATTAGAGATGCTGTACTATTGAATTCTATTGCACTTTTTAGTGGTGAACTATTGGGAGAGGAGTTAGGGTTGAATTTTTGGCCATGGTGTAAGATATCTTTAATGGCTGACCAGCATTTTTTAGGGTTGTGTTTATTATTTTTCCTGAATGTTGTTATAGTACCCACCCTCAGGTCAAGTATTGCAGAGAGTAATTAGGTTATAGCAGGTACAGAGCAATTAAAGAAGCATAAAGTAGAACAAGTTTGCTTTCATTTTCTGAATGCCAAAACCTGGCAGCTCTGGAGACTAAGTAACTGGCACATACAGTGTAATCTACTGGTCAAGAGAAAGGACAGTGTCCAACTTAGTAAGTGGTCCTTAGAGTGCAAGGACTACTCCTTTGGAGAGAGTGACACAACGTAGCACAGGGCAGGCATGCATGTGACTAAAGTTAATACACAGCAAGGTACTTCATGTAAAATTTGTTTACGTTTTACATTGACAATATTCTCAATGGAAACTTGAGAGTTGGACCTTGTGACAGAGCTACCACAATATCTGGGTCAGGAATGGATGTAGCGACCACAGGCTATGAAAGGAATGAAAAGAGAAAAATATACTAAACTGAAATATTTTATGGAGGTAATACAGTTAATACTTATTCTTAGTGATGGAGGAACGATAGTTGTGAGTCAGAGCAAGATAATATTGGGTATTGTAACAGTAGAGAGATGGTAAGAAAGTTTATGAATATAAGGTCAAAATAGGTTTAGCAGGAGGTTTACTGATAAAGAACCATAATAATATAGTGTAAAGGTTAGAAAAAGTAAAAAATATATATCTAATTGTGCTGCAGGCAGGTTTGGATTGAAATGTTTTGTCCATCAGTCAGTATTATGAAATGACTTGCTGATGCTGCACTTCAAAATACCTGCAATTCTATATTATGAATTAGTGATATAAGTATCAGTTCTTTTTTCCACTACTTTTCCCTGCATTAAAATCTAGTAGCTCATTGTCAATCCTAACATAGAATAGTTTTATGTGATAGTAAGGCATGCCTTTGTCTTGACATATGGGTACGACCAGTGAGACTTGATGGGACTGTGGAGGTGGTTGTTCAGGTATCAGAGGTACATTTTCTAACATACCCAGACATCTGTTGGTAGAATTCAGAAATAATAAATTAACTTATTGCAAGTTAGAACTGTTCTGCTCTGAAAGGGTCATCTTCAACCAAGTGACCAGATGGCTATTTGTAGTGAGGCCAAGGTAAGGCATGGAAGGGTTCTATATATTTTCAGTTATTTTGTTTATATTAAGCAAGCTGGGAATTTTATAGAGAGTAAAACCTTTGAATTGCTGCTGGAGGTGAGAGCGCAAAGCCAAACACATGTCCATATTCACATTCTGCTTACTGCACACCTTTCTCTCAGGTAAGTAGGTGCCAATATTCCAGAAAATGAGAGCCTCCCTCAAATCAAGATGGGTGAGCTGACATGCCACTCACCCCAGTCCTTTCCTGCCCAAGTCCTTCAGTTTCTGAACTGCTAACCGATTTTGAGTGGCCTGGGTCATAGTCAGTGCTTCATCATTGTACAACACAGTGCCATGCCAAGAGACATCAAAATTATTCTAAAGTGAAATATAAGTGTTATGTTAATTCTTAGATATAGGGGGCAAGTCATACATTTTTATTTTTATCTATTGTTTATTTAAATAAGAAACATCTTTATTAAATAATCACTTATGACATAGGCAATCATATATTTATATAAATGAAAACAAACTATATTGATATATTTTCAGTTGCAGACATTATACATCACTTATAATCTATCCAGTCATTGTCAGTCAAACATTACAAAGCTCGTTCAATTCCTGCCTTCCCTTAAATGTCATTCCTCCTCCAAATTATTATTATGCATGCATTGTTCCCACAACTCCTATTGTTTTCTATGCAATTTGCTCCCTCCCATTTTAAAGATACCGCTAGCAGTTCTTTTATCTCTTTTACCATATTCGCTAGTTCTAGTACAGTCGGTTTAGACTTTGATTTCCATTTTGTATTAATTGCTTTTTTGGCAGCCACCAGAATTAAATCAGCAAATCCTCACTATGTTCTGGCAATTCCAGTTCTGTATCGCAGCTCAAAAATCATTTCCTTAGTTATACCAATTGGATCGCCCAGTATTTCTGTTAGAGTAGTCAGCAGGGATTTTTTAAAGTCTGCCAGCTCATTATGCTCCCAGAAAAGATGTTCCCAATTGTCTCTTTCTTCCTCGTCATGTCTCCAACATTTGCAGTCTACCTGAGGAAAAATTCTTTGTGAAGTCTGCTTGAGGTCCTGGTTTGGTGGCCGAAAAGTGTGGTAAGAGTTGTAGCCTGATATTGCAGGGGTGCTCTCTGGAGCCTTGAACCAGGTCTCAGTTGCTGCACAGATATCAATGTTCTCCATTTTTAGGAGTGCATTTTGAAGTTTAGACTACTAGCATTGAGTACCATTACCTTCATAATTTACAATGCTTGTATCTGTTACGGTGGTGGTTTTGTCCTTTGAACTTTGCCTAAAAAGGCACTATAGGGGTGGCAAGAGCCTTAGCCAGTAACCTGAATCCCAGGGGCGACAGGTGCAGACCATTGTGGTCTGTCAATCATGTCATCTCAGGCAGGCAGATACTGGATCCCCTTTGAATGATACCAGAAGCTTAGCCAATTGTTTAAGTCAGTCATTTTGTCCTTATATTGTGGTATCATTCTGGGTGAAGGCAGGATGCTACTAATTACTAGGGTCATACCTGCCTGGGCCACATGATCCGAGAAGCTCTTTCATGTCTTTTCATGTAGTCCAGGGAGGTACGTCTCAAGTCATTCACTCCAACATGGACAATGACAGTCATATTTGTACTTGTCATGGATTGACTTGAGTGCAAGCGTTATGTGGCGGATCCTGGCACCTGACAGGCAGCTGACTAATTTTCTCCTTGTTCGGCCTGGTGAGTGGGACATCAGTGTGCCTGACTATAGTGTCACCTATTACTAAAGTGTTAGGTACGTTGTCTTGCCTTAGGGGCTGTTGCTGGGTGGCACACTGGTGTTGTGAGCTATGTGACACTTTGGTTGTGATTGGTGTTTGTTTGCATTTCAGCTTCGGAGGTCCTTGTTGCTTGGGCATGTTGCAGTTAAGGGCCTCTGCATATGTGGATTTAATGTTGCTATGTGTGGGTTTAGAAGGGCTATGTGTTGCTTGAGATGTAGTGCGGGTGTTAACCTTCTCCTCTTGACTGTCTAGCACAATCTTGGGTGGAGAGCGTTTTGATCCCAGTTTGGCTATGTAAGCACATCTCTCACAGGTTGTAGTGTTGGCTGGTAGGAGGAGAGGGTTGTCTGTGTACATGAGGCAATTGCTGCATCGTCCCAGTATGCCCAGATTCACCAGGTGGACAGGAGAAATCACCGGAAGCTGACCCTTTGGCAAGCCTGGTTTGGTGCTTTTTTTGTAAAGTACAGGAGCTGTTTTCCCTTGCCTTAGCAAGGTACTTTGCAATTATAGGCTGTTTAGTGCCTATGATTAATTTCTCCTTATTAACAAGGAGAGGTGAGTGCTTATATCAGTTTAAGGCTTCCTAGTGCTTTCCAGCAGGTATTAGAGCAAGTGCTAGTCACAGGGATGCTTAAAGGTAAGATGAAAAAAAATGGTTTATCCTAAACACTGCAGTGTGCACTCGATAAGTTAGATGTGAAAGTACGTAACTTAAGTTTGACTTGCCCTCTTAAGCATGCTCTTATAACATTGTCCATCTTTGCAGCACACTTACCTTGATCATTTGATATAACGGCAGCTCACTCATTTTCCATTTTTTAGTGCATTCCTTTAAGTTGTGTACTTGTACACTTTTCGGATGTGTTATTTTTTAGTGAAATGAAGCTGTTGCATTTGAAACCATTCTTCTAAGCATATCAGGTCTCCGTACTTTTTTTTATAAATCTTGTGTATGAGCCTTGTTGCGTATCTTAAAAATATAGTACTGGTCATCTAGCTCCAAATCCATTTTTTACCTTTCATTGTATACTGAACACAAGAAATATTTACATAGTATGTCACTATTTCTATGTTGGTAAAACCAACAGATGTCTTAAAGATCGGATATATGAGCATCTTTATGTTATAAGTAAACATGATAAAAAATGCCCTTGGCAGGCATGTTCAGCAAAATATTTCATGCTGTTTTAAGTTTTTTGTTTTAGAAATCATAAGAAATGGGAGCAGGGGTGGTGACATCTGCACTAAAAGTGAATGTGCAGAGATTAAGTAGAGACAAGAATTAGAGTCTAATATGGGTAAGGGGTTAAATGACCACGTTCCACTGAAACCTACACTAAAATCACGTGGATTGAGAAGATTATTCTGATTTTTTTAATTAATTGATTTATTATTTAACTTTTTTTTGGCTTGTTTGTATTAGATGTGAAGAAGCACCAAGTGGAGGCGTGAAAGCGCTTACCTGTTGTATTGTTATTTTGCTTTATTAAAGCTTACTTTTACACCGTGTAAGCTGGTTATTTTTTCACTAGATTTACTATTTTTGTATTGAACCTGTTGTATCCCAAGTCCTTGGTTACTTGTTACTTTAAATTTACATAAAGCCCCTCAATACTGTATTTCTAAAAAAGTACAATCTCTCAAGACAGCTTAGATCCAAAAATGAAAAACAATTACTACGAAATTGTACAATCACCATGAAGACTGTCTTTAATCTATATAAGGGGGGGGGGGGTTGGAAGAGTGGCCTAATGCTTAAGGTGTTTGCCTTACAAACACAAAGTGCAGGGTTTGAATCTCACAAGGGATAATTGGCTAGGCTTAAAATGACTCACAAGGGCAGTTAGCTTAGTACTAACCTATGAACTATGAACCTATGAATAACAAACATGGAACTCACTGCCTACACTTTTCAGATTAGAAAATAGTAGTAAAATGTTTTTTATCTTAACTAAATTATCTATTTTAACCATACTTGGAACTGCCTACTGTATAAAACTTTGTAACTACACAAACCGCTAAAGCTCACTTAAATAACACAAAATAACCTCTCAAACTGTTTAAATCCTTATGTGTACAATATAAATAAAAATAATATATGTGAGGCAAGTCTGAGCAGAGGCCATGTGTTGCTTGCCACCCTCAGACTCTACCACCTTTTGGAAGGATGGTTGGAGTTGTAACTCCTGGGGAAAAAGGGTGCCAGTATACTTATTTGAGCTGCATTTGAAGTTGCATTTGAAGAACAACAACGAATCACATGGCTTGGCATGAGGAGTAGTCTGTTCCAGATCAAGTGGAAGTGCTGTACGATAAACCTATTTCCATTTAGTTTTGGTTATTCCTTGAAGGCTGAGATCTCTGGTTCTGGTATTGGCTGCACAATTTGATTTGCTGAGGGGAAAGGAGACTGAGAAGAACTGGATTCCTAAGGGTATGGTAAGTTTAGACACAGGTTTAATCCCAAGAGCCTGGGTGACGCTGAGGAAAAGGACTCCAGTCTCTCTTGGTAGCCAAGGTTTTTGAGACCAGAGATATTTTTTGTGAGGAACCTGTGTAGTTTTTTTTTTTCTTTTTTTAAGTTTCTTAATGTGGCATAAATGGTCAAAGGAAGTCACAGTGCAAATTTGTAGGCCCTTATCAGGCCTGTCACTGAGTATAATGCCTCCTTCCGCATGCACCTGACCAGACGTATGCAACAGATGGAATGACCACAAAGGTTCCTTACCAGGAGAATCCAGGGTATAAACACATTGTCCTATATGCCTCATTTTAAAGCCCTGTCTCTATAATTGATCTCCTACAGGTTAGTGATAGGCAATCTGTGCCTGACATACAAGGCATCCTTGGATCCAGCTCTGATGGACATTTTGCACATCTGCAAAATGAACAGCATCAGAACCACTAGATCCAAGGATTTCATAGGTTCTTAAATTCATAGAAAGTGGCCCTAGAGCCCTTACAAGCCTAGCCAGGTTAATCTCAAGTTGTCTCAATTGATCTTGGTTAGATGGATGTAATTCACAGAGCGAATCTATGATAAACACTGCATACCCCTGTCCATGAGGGACATGAATGCCACCCCCTGAGGTGAATTGGTGGTCTCCCCTCCATTTCTCCAGGTTGCACTTGAATAGGGTCAGCAAGGAACTCTGCTTCACATGAATTGGAAATTTATTCCAGAGCAGCAATCTCTAGTAGATGTAGCTGTCTCTCCAGCATGTTCTTTTAATGTCACAGACTAGGTTACGATCTCTTGAGTGAGTGACTTTTGCCACTTGACTTGTGGATTTGCAGCATATCCACCAGGCCAGGCACAAGTTGCCTCTCAGCAACCTATACAATACAGAGTACAGTAACAGGGATTTCAGTCTATCCACACAGTTATGGTTTGGAGACCCTCTATTTTCTTGGTGAGAAACCTCTGTGGTCTCTCCAGCTGCTGCAGGCATCTGGTGAGGTACATACAGAAGGAAGCATTGTATTCTAATAATGGTCTGATTAGGGGTGAGTACAGTGGAGTGATTACATCTTTAGACCTGGATGCCATGCCCTTATGTATGAAATGCGCAATGCTGAAGGCTTTCCTCATCTCTGTGGAAATTTGGCGGTCGAAGTTCAGATCGCTATCTACCTGTGTTCCCAGATCTTGCACCACTGGGTTTGAACTTAGGGGGGCTGCTGTCAATATTGTAACTAGCAGGGAATTCTGCTTTGCCAAAGGGGATAATATTTTTTTTTTTTGCGTTTAATTTTAGACTGTGGCTTTGGCCCTGGTTTTGTGTTAGCCCCTCCTATAACATGTTATCATTGGAGGACTCAATTAATGCACCCAATTTGCAATCAGCAGCGAACTTGGTAAGCCAAAGGTAGTCTACTTTAGTTTGGACTTCCAAGAAACAGATTCTAAATAGTAAAGGGCTCAGCACAGCTCCTTGTGGTATGCCACTGGTGAGGAGTCTACTGGTAGAGGTGGAGTCACCAACTTTGTCAGTATGTCTTCTGTCTGTGAGCCAGTTGGCTACCCATCTAGTAATGTATCCCCAGCTGGGAGAGTTTCTCAATGATACTGGAATTGGGGATAGTGTCAAAATCCTTGGCTAGGTCAAGATAGGCAGTATTCACTGTCTTACCTTCATCCAGGGCTTTGGTGACTTTCTCAAAGATGTCTACTAGGTTTAATAAGCATTATCTACCCTTAAAGCTAAACTAGGTTGGGTCTAGAGTCTGTAGGTTGCCTATATCCTTGTTAAGGTCCATGATGATTCTTTCCATGGTCTTGCAGATAAGGCTGGTTAGACTTATGGGTCAATAGTTCCCAGGGTCAGTTGATGGTCCCCCCCCACAAAGGGGATTACCATTGCTGTTCTCCACTCTGCTAGAATAAACCCAGTTCTCATTAAGCAGCAGAACCTTAAGTTTGTCTTGAGTGGAGTTTAAAGTCAGAAATTTTGTTTTTTGACACTGCCTAGAAAAGGCACTATGGGGGAGACAAGCGCCTTTCCCAATATCTGTAAGCCTAAAGGAGACACGTGCAGACCATCTCTAGCAATGCAGCATGGCCTATTGACCATGTTTTACCAGGCTGATAGAGCCTGGATCCCCCTGGACTTGACACTGCAAGCTAAGCCAAGTGAAGTCAATTATTTTGTTTATATAGTGACATCATCCTGGGGGAAAGTAGAATGCTGCTTAGGGCTAGAGTCATACCTGCCTAGGGCACACAATCAGAGAGTTCAGTCACGTCATATACTCCAGTGAGGTACGCCTCAATTCATTCATCCCAACATGGACTATGACCGCCATAACAGTACTTATTGAGTGACATGAGTGCAGGTGTGATTTAATGGATCCTGGCACCTGACAGGCAGCTGACTGTGACCTTGTCCATCCTAGTGAGAGGGACATCTGTGTGTCTCACTGTGATGTCCCTCTCCTCAGGCCAGTGATCAAGGAGTTACAATCTTTACCACTGACACCAGTGGGGAACACTGACTGAGAAAAATAGATGCATACAGCATTTTTATACAATTTCTATTAAAGGCACACAGGGAATGCACACTCCACTCCTGTGAATGGGACTCCTCTACAGGCCCCAAAATAAGACCCTCCCCCACTGACCACTACAGAGCTGAGTACTTAGCCAGGTGTTTCAAGCCAAGTCCTCCACCACCCTCTCTGTGAAATTTTTGCTCTCAGTGTCCCTATTCAAAGTAGCTGTCTCACATACTCTGATTGGATTTTCACACACGCACACACCTACCTGGGAAAGGCTGCTACAGTTTATCCACTCTGCCACCTCCACCCAGACTATAAGGTAGATTTGCTGTCACCAGAACACCTGAAGCCAGCTACTTTAAGGCTCTTACCAGGGTACCCAATTACACTTATCAAAATTAATACTTCTACAAATTATAGTGTTTAATGAAGCAGCACATACTAAATAAATGCAAGTACTCTCAAAAGGTTAAATATTTTCTAAAATACCAGCCACGATGAAAAGGATAGATATATTACTAAATAATAAAGAAAACATGAACATACTGAATATATATTTGCAATAAACACCAGAGTTTCACAGTAAATATAAAAAAAACAACACAGATGGAAATACTCAGACAGATACAGAGAAAATAACATTTAACTAATCTTGCTATTTTTTTTTTATCTGACTGAAGAATTACTGTTTCCTAGTTACTTACTAAAGCAAGGCAGATGTAAAGTGGATGAGTGTTTTGTCAGGTCCAAAATGCACACCTCACATCTCTCAGTAGTATTCAAATACAATTTCAGTGCTGGCTACAGAATGACATCACATCTGGTCACCTGAATCTGTCATTTCTACACTACCTCTCACTAGAAACAGAGCCAGGATCTAGCCCTGATGTGCACAATAGACACAGAACTTTAGCCAAGCTTTACTACAGCATCTGAGAAATGTAAAACAATTCCAATACTTCCACTGTTCCTGTAAAAACTAACAAGCCACTCTCTGGCACCACAGGGGAACATTTAGTTCACCATGAAGGAGAATAGAGCAGGATCCCAGCACAGGCTTTTCACAGACATTGCTTCTCCAGCTGCATTCAGACTCGAGACAAAATCTTTATGACCTAAACCAAGTCACTTAATTTCAGGCTATTTTTCTTAATGTTAGCTGGACTGAGCTTAACCCCTTCCCTTCCAGCATCCTCTGTTAAAAGATATACATTTCATCAGTTACACAAATACAGGCTGACATACATTTCTTTTCTGTTCAACAGGACTCAATGTTGATACATTTTTAACACAAACAACTTTACAAATATATTTTTAACAAAAGCATCTGTATAAATCAGTTTGATATTTAAATGACATAATTCTTTACAAAAGTCTAGCTAGCTATGCTGGTATATGTTACACATGCACTGCCCTACTCCTGGCACTAACATCATCACATCTCTCCCCTCTCTGAAGACTTGTTAGTTTTTCAAGTGGCCCTACAGGAACATTGCTGGCTCACAAACCAGACACACTATCAAAGTGGGTGACTCTACATCAACCAGCAGACCTGTTACTAGTGGGGTGCCACAGGAGTCAGTGCTGGGCCTCCTACTGTTTGGAATATACGTCTCTGAAGTTGGTCAAAATGAAGGGGATGTGACTGACCAAGTTTGCAGACAATTGCAAACTAGGTGCAATCAATGAATCCCCAAATGATGTCAGTATACTCCGGGAGGGTCTTATGCAGACCATCGACTGATATTAGTCATGGTCTCAAACTGAATGCAAAGAAATGCATCATCAATCTCTTTGGCACAACAATGTTCACTCACACTATCAAATCAACAACAATACCCTAAGTATCCATGAAGTGGTACGGTACCTGGGATCACAAGTTAACTGCGACTAACTTCGACCACCATCTGTCTACTGTAGTAGGAAAAGCTTTCTACATAGCACACTATTAGTAAAGGCATCACCTTGAGAGCATAAGCTTTTATAACCACCCTATTCTTGGCACTTATCCATCCCATAATGGAGTACAACACCCCATTCGGCATGTATCATGCTAAGCACCTTCAGCAATTAGAGTGTCCCTAGAGGTTTCTAACAAAGATGATCAAGGGGCTCCAGCATGCATCTTACACAGACCGACTAAAGATCCTGTTACTATACTCTGTATCATATAGACATCTTTGGGGGGACTTATACCTGGCCTACAGAGCAATCCAAGACTCAAACCTAATGAACTTGCTGCATATCCATAAAACAGGACTATGGCTACCCATTCCAAGAACCTAAATATGGCCCTTGACTTAAATAAGACATGTTGGAGAGAGATTTATCTCCCAGTGACTGCTGTGTCTTTGGAACAGGCTACTAATTCACGTGAAACAGAGCACCTCTATGATACTGTTTAGGAGGAACCTGGACAAATGGATGGGGCACTGTAAATTCTTACTGGGGGTAATGCCCACAACCCTCCTGGACATGGGCAGTCATCACTAAATGCAATGTTGGGTACTGACTAGTATTTCTATGGTACTACATTGGGATGAAACGGCTAGGCTTAAAATGACCTCTGGGTGGATAACCTAGTAACCCGCTATGATCCTATGAGAGAACTTCACCTGTCTGGGAACACATTAACCCATACAACTTTTTAAGAGCCCATCTGCAATAGCATTGCTGACTTCACTGCAGTGCTGCACTGTTATGCCATATGCCTGCAACCCTAGGCTGCACATTAAGGACTTGATATTTTGCTGGCTGGCTCAATGTAGCCATGTTAAGGGATTGTGGTCTGTAACTACAGTGAATTTCCTTCCATACAGATTTATTTTATTTTACAGCTTGTTTACCAGGATGGTCCATTGGGCCAAGAAGAGCCCTTTTCAATGGAGTCCCGGGGAGAAAAGCTCAATGAACAATATAACATGAAGACAATGCATTTACATGTAATACTATTTAAGAACAATGGTATTACACGACAAAATATCCACGAAATATCCATGATTGCAGTGAAAATACAGTCAGAAAAGCAAAAGGTAAAATCACACACACACACACACACACACACACACACACACACACGTCAATTAAAATAAGAAAAATCCATTGGTGCATATTCCTGTTAGATTTGTTACAATGTGAAATAACACAGGGGTTGACATTACAGTTTTACATGAAATCTTAGAGTTAAAGTAGGATGGGGACAAGAGGTGTTAATTGTTAAATGTAAGGAGGAGGGACAATAAGAAAAAAAAATAGAGCAAGAGTAGGAATGAGAAAAATGAAGACGGTCGTAGTCAGATGCTCAGTGGGATGAAGAGAAGAGAGAAGTAAAGGAGTGTGAGAAATGGGGAAAAAAGAGGTGCATCATGGGATGAGAGCAGGAACATTCCCAGAGGGTTTTGAGATGGGAATGAAGCAGGGTCTTAAAGGTAGAGTGGTTATCTGTAGTATGAATAAGAGGTGTCAGGGAGTTCCAGAAGCGAGCTAGGGAAAAGGATAGCTGGTGTTTGCCTGGAGGATGAGCAGGCTTGTGCAGTTCAAGCGAATTCTGGTCACTGGATCTTAGATGTCTGTTGAGTAGATGCATTTTGAAGGAGGAGGCAAGGGAGGGGCATATGGAGGGATTAAAGATAAGTTTATGGGCATGAGTAAGTTGAATGTAGGTAAGATGGTTGGGAGGTTCAAGCCAATTTAGTTTGTGTAGGGCATTGCAGTGGTGGGAGGAGGATTTATGGCCGGTAGCAAACTTAGAAATTTTGTTATAACAGGAGGATAGCTTTGTTTTTAGAGAAGATTGAAGGTTGGTAAGAAGTAGGGCACCACACAGGAGAGAAGGGATGAGGAAGGTGTTAGACAGTACAAGTTTAATAGTGGGAGTGACATAGTGGTTATGGTGGTAGAGCATGCCTAGTTTCTGGTGGGTTTTCTTTATATTGGTTAGCAGGTGGGTATCAAATTTTAACTGTTCATCAACAAAGACTCCTTGAAGCTTTGCATGGGATGCTATCTCGAGAGAGGTATTCTTTTGACTAGTAATGGAGAATGAGTTCTTGTCTATAATGGTACTTTTTGAAGGGGAAACTTGTTTTTGATACTTTGAGTGATAGGTGGTTGTCTATCATCCAACGTTCAGTATAAGTGAAAGCATCCTGAGTTAGTTTTGAGAGTGGAGGTGGAAGTGGCAGAGCAGATGATCATAGAATCATCGGCATATTGAATCAGTTTAGCACTGGGAATGTTTTGGTGGAAGTCATTTATGAAAATGTTGAACAGTAGGGGACCCAATATGGAACCCTGGGGTACACCTGTAGGTGTATTAAGGAAGGAGGAGGTGGCTTTTTTCCATTTGACAGCTTGTTGTCTGTCGGAGAGGTAACTAGGAAACCAGTTGACAGAAGAGGGGGACAGGGTTTAGATAGGAAAAAGTTATAGGCTGAAGTTTTTGCATTGCCCATACTATGGCTAGACATGTTTTTCTACAGTTGCATAATGTTTCTCCTGGATAGGAGTCTATGGGTGAGATATACAACAGGGTGCTCTTCTCCCTGTGAGAAAACATGGCCGAGTACAGCCCCCACCCCATGGTTTGAAGCATCAACCTACACAACAAATTATTTGCTGTAATCTGGACTGACTAGCAACAGGGGGTCCTCCCAAAGCCCATTTAAGTTTTATGAATGCCTGCTTGCAGGCTGGGATCCACACCACCTTATCTAATCTGTTTTTTTCTTGTCAGGTTTGTGAGGGGAGCAGGTATTGTACTATACTTGGAAACAAGCTTTTGACAGTACCCGGCTGTCCCTAAGAATGTCCTCACTTGCTTTTTGGTAACAGGGTCAGGCCATGCCTGAATACCTTCCACTTTGGTAGGTTCTGGCCTGATTTTACCACTCCCCACTCTATGTCCCAGGTAGAAGACCTCTGCCATACCCACCTGACACTTACTGGGCTTAATGGCCAACCCTGCCCTTTGCAGTCTGTCCAAGACTTCCCTGACATGCTGAAGGTGCTCTTGCCAGGAATGGCTGTAGATAGCAATATTGTCCAGGTAAGCAAAGGGTATAATCTCCTGCTCTGGCTAGGATATGATCTACAAGCCTGTGGAAGGTCACTGGGGCATGTTTCATCCCAAAGGGCATCTTTGTGAACTCAATCTGAAAGGAGTCACAAAAGCTGACCTTCCTCTCTAGCGATGGAAGTCAAGGGCACTCTCACTAGTGGTCAGATACTTAGCCCCGCCCAGCTGCTCTAAGGCTTCATCTGTCCTAGGCATGGGGGTAAGCATCTGACTGACTGGTTAGCTTTCTGCAGTCCACACAGAACCTGGTGCTGCCATCTTTCTTTTGGATCAGCACCACTAAGGAGGCCCAGGGACTGATGGACTCTTGAATTACTCCCAGTTCAAAATTTCCTGCATCTCCTCCCTTAGTTACTCAATCAGGCATCATGTGAGGGGCCCATTTGATAGGACATTGGGAGTCCTGCATCCTCATGGTGCTGCACCAGGTGGGTGCACCCAGGTTTCCAAGTGAACATGCCCCCAAACTCCTGTAACACTGCTTGGATTTTTCAAACCTGAGTAGGGGAAAGCCGCTGGGACATTGCTACCCCTTTCATGGAGATGTCAGTCCAAGCCTCACTGAGATCAGTCACCAGATCCCCCTCAGACTCCACCCACCACTCACTACAAATACTCAGCACCAGGGCCTCCCTATCATGGTAAGACTTCATCATGTTAACATGGTACAGTTTTGTGCCCCTGCCTAGAAGTTCTACCATGTAGATATCAGTGACCTTTCTCCCCACTTTGAAGAGTCCTTCCCAAGCTGCCTGCAGCCTACTTTGACAGGAATGAGAACCATCACTGTTGATATATTTTTAACACAAGCAACTTTATAAATACATTAACACAAGGATCTATATAAATGAGTTTGATATTCAAAGTATATAATATTCTTTACAAATGCCAGCTAGCTATACTGGCATATATTACACATGCACTGCTCTACTCATCACATTCACTATGGAGTCACCAATAATAAAGACATTAGGTTTTGAGGTATTTTGCCTTGGGTGCTTATTTGCTGAGGCACTGGTGTATGCAGTGTTGTGTACTGGTTTCTATTTGCATAGCAGTGTGTGCAAGTGGTTTATGTTTGGGAGGTCTCTGATCTTTGGTGGGCTTCTAGTGAGTACCTCTGCTTGTGTGGGAGTATGTGTCATGATGTCATTTTGTGTGAGAGGTGAAGTGTGTGCGCTGACAACCTGCTTGATGTCCAGTTTGTTACATGAGAGAACTGATTCCAGTTTCATAGTGTAATTACATCTCTCACATAGGGTATTTGTTTATTTTAGGAGTAAGTGGTTGTCAGTATCCATGACGCAATTACTAAATTGCCTTAGGATGCTCATGCCAGTCAGGCTGGACAGTGAAATGGGAAACTGCCCATCCATTATTGCAGGTTTTTACTGTATGTAAAATCAGGGAAGGGAGTCGGCTAGTTTGATCAGATTTTGTTCTAGGACTAACAAAGGTGCCTGTTCTATTGAAGGTTATGAGTGATAAGTGTGAGGTGGTCAGTACACCTGTAGTGCAGTAGGGAAGGTTGGGAGACTGACAGATGTCTAGAGAAAGGTGTTTGTGTCTATACAGGGCACTCCTAAACCCCTGTTGTAAGGTGTGCTGCAACTCGCAAATGTGAGGCTTAAATAAAGGTGAAATTAAAACACTTAAGTTAATCTACCAATAGGAAAGCACACAACAAACCTTCCCCCAGCAATCCCCAGCTCAAAGAAGGCTGGATTCACACTATTCTGCCACAAGAGTGCAGGGGAGCCTTTCTTAATGTAAGATGGCTGGTTTAGTGGTCAAGTGCATCAATAACGGTAGATTCAGCAGGTCTGAATCTAGTCTATGCTATCTAGGTATCAGAACAGTGCAAAGAAGTGCAAAAAAAAAAATACTTAGAGCCCTTTTGTGGGTTTCCCAGCTCAGATAGACCAGGTAAACACCTACTGCCACCAGATGAACAATTCCAGTCCTCCCAATGCAAAAGCACGGTAAAGGAGTGTCCGGAGTAAAATGCTACCAAAAACAATCTTAAATGGTATGAAATGCTACTACAAACATTTAATGATATAGATATAGCAGTGTACTTTAAACAGTTTATAAAAACGTGTGATTATTCAATAAATGTACTTCACTTTGATTAAATGAGCTAAGAGCCACTCAATTGTACGGAATGTATGAAGGCACTAAAAAAAAAACAAAATAAGCACATTAATAAGCCCTCCAGTCAAAACTACATTCAGAAATGTCAAGTGTTTTCCCACCCTCAACAGACCAGGCTGCCTCCCAGTGCACTAGATGGAAAATCCACTGACCTCTTTTGTATAAAAACAATTTGTTTGCTAGAGTATAAAATACACTACTTTATCCAACAGCTAGCTAAATAAGTCAGATCAAATAGAACAGACAATGGGAGGCAAAATGCACTTTCAATATAAGCAAAAGGATAGGCAAATAAATAATTTAGGATATCAACATTAGTGCAGAAAGGAAGGAGCTTAAGCTCAATTTACAGTAGGGGTGGGCAGCTTAATAATCACAAGGTTTAAAAAGCAGATCAGCAAATGAGAAGTTAGGTGGGAAAACACAACAGGGAATTACCAGCAGTGCTTTAGTTTATGCAGGCTTCAAATCTTTTCAGACAAAGACAGAGGGGCTCAGAATCTCAAGAGACAATTTAACCAATGAAAAAATGTGAAATGTGCAGGCCAGATAATTTGTGTCTACCTCTCACATAGAATAAACACCAGGTCAAGCAGATTTCTTAAAAGAGAAAACAAAATGGAGCATGTATCAGAATGCCAGTCTAAAAGGTCAGACAAAAAATATAGGTTCTCTCACCCAGCAGGGAATCTGTTTTAATTTATACAGGCTTCAAATCTTTTCAGACAAAGACAGAGCCTCAGAATTTCACTGAATATTTAAGTATCAGTTTTGCTTGTGATATAAACAAGACATGTTTGTGAGACAGATGTGCATCTAGAGAATCTCCATGCTCCCCATCCACGTGAAGCAGAGTCAATCCCTTAACTATTTAAATGCAACATTGAGCAATGGATTGGAAATTCACCCTGGGTCTGGCCCCCATGTCTCCAATAGACAGAGGTGGACAATAATGCCCAAACCATACCTCACCCATATAACATCTAGAAACTTCCTAACATACCACCTTATAATAAACACCCATAATACATAGGGACACAATTGGGTTGAGTTGCACGGCTAGGCTTATAAAGGCTCTGGTGGTCATTAGCCTACTATACACCTAAGAAATAAAAGATGCTTTTGACAATTAGTTGCAAAATGTAGAACGATTTCCTAACTAAAGTCACCAGTACGCAAACTGCTATAAATTCAAGACAGCAGTGTTTAGCTATTGCTGGAGGAGCAGCAAGTAATCCTCAAGGCACTTCTATAAAAATTCTAACTTGGGTGGTTTACTTTACAGCTGTTTTGCAGAATTTACTAGACTTCATGCTGTCTGTATGTCACTACCTTATGTACAGCTGCAATAGTAAATACTTAAGCAGGAATTTTGCAGCTGTAAGACATTCTATTTTAATCAAGAGTCGACATTTTTTGCATACATTTTGTTATGAGACAGATCTGCAAAGGTACAGAACGTATGCTGTGAAAAACAGTAAAAAGCAGGAAAAGTTATAACTACTGTGACATTATTAATGTAGCCTCATGTTGGCATTGATTAATATTTTTTCTTAGAATAAATGAGGATTAAACCACTATCGAATCTGCAATGTCCAACATGGTGCATGCCAATGTAATAACAGGAAAATGTATTACTACTTACGGTTTGCTTCACTTTGGATTGAAGCTTGGAACCAGCCTGAATAGTTGGAAACTTTGTGCGTGACAGTAATGTAGTTTGAAGACTAGGTCTCATCTAGCAGAGCTCCAGAAGCAGCATGAAGTAACCAGAATCGGGGGAGGTAAACTACACTAGAAGTGATCCAGTGTGAACTAGGCAGGTGTGCGAGTATGCTGGAAATGCGGTGTGAATCTAGTACTGGATGTCAGCATCTTGACACTGTACAACGTCTTCACCCGTCAATGAAAGATTGAAAATGGAGTAGAGGACAACAGGATGGCGAGACAAACCCTTAGTCTCTCCCTGTCCTGCAATGTAAAGATTCAAAGCAGTTCAGACAGATTTCTTTGACCTTATGAAAGCCTATCTAGCCCACACACTAACACTACTGACCCATTTGCTTCTTAATCACGTCTGGCTTTAGTATCCCAAACTCACCCCATTGAAGGCCTTCTGTTTCCCGGTGGAATGTCTCTCACTACCCTAACCTTGTGACAGTGAGGGTGACAGGGGGGCACTGACACCACTGGTGGTATAGAGTTTGCATTTTTACACCACTCCATATATCATTTGTGATTGGTATACATCTTACAATGCCTGCTATGCTGGGCGCACAAATGCCCGTTTGTATTTCCACTCATTAGTATCCTAATAAGTGTGTTGTGTATTCCATGGTGGGTGAGGTACTTCATGCCCCTGTGGTTTGATACTAATCCTGGCCACTGTCCAACTAGCGATGAAGCTATGGTGCACTACTGTTGGTCTCCCCCAGGATGATCAAGGTTGGCAGCTATTCCCTCCATCCTTTTCAAGCCAGCTCATCTAAATTCTATGCCTGCGCTCATAAGTTAGACCTAAAGTTGTAGTATCAGCTTTGGAGCCAGTCCATTTTCAAGGTTTTATCAAAGAAAATGCGTCACAGAAGTGAGTGCTGCTACATCCTCTACAGAGATCAGTCACCACTCAAGGAATGGTCTAAGGGATTCTAATGGGTAGATAAGTAGCAGAAAGGTGTCTTCTGCCAACATACCAACAGAAGATACTGTGTCAGAGCTGAAAATCCTGTGGAACACCAGAAGTAACCATCCAAGGAAGAAAATAAAGAGGCAGTTTTGAAAAGTACAAAGATGGTGCTTGAGAAGGATAATTTGTGCCTAGTGAGAATATAACTACATGCAAAACATGTTACAAAACTGTAAGACACCTTGTGACCTATAACATTCATCTGTTCGATGTCCATTTTGCTGCTATGATATATACTAACATCTAGCGACTTGTACATATTTTTCAGTTATTTTTTAGTTATTGGTTAGTTATCTCAGACAATTTCAAGGGAACTGCTGAGCAATGTGAGGCATGATTTTTGCCTTTGTGTATATGTATTTCTTGCTGTTGTGTATATGCATTTTTTGCTGTTGTGTATATGCATTTTTTGCTGTTGTGTATATGCATTTTTTCATTCTTATATCATTTACATTGCTATATACAGTTCATATTGCAGAGAGAAGAGTTCTCGATAAAGCTCTATGGAGATGACAAACAGTTTTAGACATCGTGTTTCATGATATGATATGTTAGCATTTTCATGTTAATTTGTGTTTTATGCTTAGGACACTTCTGACATCATTTTGGTATCATGTCCTACTTATGTCTGTTGTGTTTTTTATGCTATTTTTATGTCATATTTATATCTTAGCTGCTTTAGAGAATCTTTTAAGATGAACAGTGAAATAGATGTTTCTAGAGTTTGAGATCAGATTGCTCAATTAATTGATTAATTATTTAATTGCTTAATTAGTTGTACATTTTATTGGAGAGGTGTGTCTATTTTACAATATATAAGCACAGTATTTTAGTTTATTTTGTATAAAGGATCTGAAGAAGCATGTGTTACGCGAAAGCGCTTGTCCGATTAAAGATTACCTGGTTTTATCCATTTATTGTGGTGGTCCATTCCAGTTTGTCTTCAGTATATTTGGTTTTGGTGTTTGGAGCAGACCTTTGGGCAACAGCGTCTCCTTGTCGTTACATATTGCCTTCTAATTTCTGAGTCGCTGCAGCCACACGATGGAGACTCCACCAGTGGAATTAGATTATGTACCGGAGAGAGTCAATTTGAACAGGAGATGGGAAACTCTAATGGACAAGAAAGGGAATCCTTTCTTGTCTATGGAATTGTCCAAAACAGATACGGAGAACAACCATGTTAATGTGGACAATATACATGATTTTAATGTGAGTCTTAAAGAACTGGAAAATACGTTGTATAAACTACAGAGACTTACATGGCAGAGAAGGCACCTTGAAGCGTGTTTACACTTCAAATTAGTGCCGAGAGGTATGAGGGTTCTCTGCATGCCCACCTATGGCAACAGCCATCCGGACTTATTAAGAAGGTGGCAGCAGATGAACCTAGAGTTAAGTTTTGGATATATGAAGCTGCTCATAGAATACTTTACTCCCCTGGAAGATGAGTTGAAAAATAAAGCCGAGATGCTTTACAAAGACATCATAGAGAATTTTAAAGGGGCAATGTTTGAACAACGGATAGACTCCATACTTAATCAAACCTCTGCCTATGGAGAGAGGTTGCAACAGATCAAGATGCGCAAGTTACAACGCAATCATTTTGACTTTACCAATAGCCAGGTATTTGTTTGGCCTAGGAACAGGAGAGACAATGGACCAGTACCATACACTAATCACAATGAGAGTGATACCAACAGCAGTCAAGTTGGCGTTTCCCCTTTAACTGAGGCAGCCACTACAACGGATGTTCCGATTTAATCTACGGAAGCTCCGTCTCTGTTCATGACAGAGTCAGACAATACGCCGCCGCCTAATCAGCTAGCACTTCAGCGCTCAAGTTTGCAGAATCCAGGGGCTAAACCGAAGATAGCCCAAAGTAACATAGAACGTTTTTTACCGCTCCCTGTACAACAGCAGCAATTTGCGAGAGGCAGGTCCAACAGCAGGGGGAGAATGAAGAGGAAATACTCGGGAGAACAGCAGTTCCAGAGAGGGAGAGCAAGGAATTGAAAAACTTGACGGTTAATCTTTCCCAGTATAAGTTGACCTCCACTGATGAAACTCTATTGAATCGTGGTTTAAACTATATTCCAGCTCAGGTGAGTAATCTGCCTGAATTGTTAACTGACTTAAGACTCTTTATACGGAGTTTATCTCTGAAGTTATTTTTTAATCAGCAGAGCAGCTCATTAGACTCCATAGACAATAGAACGAACAACAAACTTAATTTTAAGAAGAGCGTGTTTACACCTGCACCATCACCAGTAGCAGAGTGTTTCTTGAAAAGCTGCGAAAATGACTTCTACAGATATTTCTATGACCACAAGCATAGTGCTCCCTTTTTTAATACTTATACTAAAGAATGGGACAGTATATATTTGTTAAAGCATGCAAGTGATTTAATTGTGAAACCTGCAGACAAAGGAGGTGCTATAGTTTTGTTAGACACAGAAGTCTATATCAAGAGCATGTTAGAGCTACTGAATGAAGCAGCCACTTATAAACAGATTACTCATATGGAGCTTGAAAAAGTTGTGTATGATGTACATCAAGAATTATATGAATATGTGATGTCTAGACAAATTGATTACGAGCTATACCAATCCTTTTTTGTTGAGAAACCTAAAATACCTTACATCAAAGGGCTTCCCAAAATACACAAGGGCATTTTTCCACCGCCCATGAGACCGATAGTTGTGGGACAGGTTTGGGCCACAAACTTTATCTGCGTATTTAGAAAAAAGGTTAAGACCCTTGGTCTCTGAGACTAGTTCTATTCTTAAGGACACTTATGATTTGTTAGATAGCTTTGATAAGTACTCCACAGATATGGATAGAGTTCAGGTGTTTGTAACCCTGGACGTGAAAAATCTTTTCACCTCCATACCGAATGATTTCGGTCTGGAAGCACTGAGGTATATCATTCATACGAGCAAAAAGTTTGATAACAATGATGAGATTTTGTTATGCGCCATTATGGAACTCGTATTGACACAATGTTTTTAAGTTTAGAGACCAGCTCTATTTACAGCAGTGGGGGGTTGCCATGGGCACCCCCTGCGCTAACACATACGCAAACTTGGTCATGCTCCATTGGGAGCGTACCTTCTTGTTTAATAATGATTGATTTAAGAAGGTCAGTCTATATAAAAGATTTGTAGACGATATACTGCTGTTTTGGCATGGGAGTAATGCTGAACTCTTGTCTTTTGTGGAGTATATGGAATCCACCACAGGATTTCTGAAGTTCACAGTTAATTCATCTACAGACAGGATAGACTTTCTTGATCTAACTATATACAGAGGACAACAAGGGAATTTGGAAACCACTCTGTATAGGAAGGAGTGTTGGAGGAATAGCTTGTTACAATACAATAGTATGCACCCAAGATTTGTGTTCGACAGTATAGTAAAGAGTCAGTTTACCAGAGTCAGAAGGTTATGTAAAACAGAGACTGAACTACATAAGCAGAGTCCGTTCCTTTTAGAATGTTTTGCTGAGAGGGGTTATGATAAACATAAGACAGAACTCATTAGAGACTCTGTTTTATTTGGCAAGAGTATACAACAATGTGATGCTAGAACATATAATGGTTCGAGTGGGGCTAGTAAGAATTTTGATAACACCAAAGTGAGGTTGAACCTTAGATATACTAGCGACATCAAATATATTAGAAACATCATAAGCAAGAACTGGCATTTTATTGACGGACCAACGCATCATGAAGTTAGTAGGTCCAACACCCTCCTACATTTATCGCAATAGTAAGAACCTTAGGAGATTACTCTGTTTAGAACCCAGTCAGCCCATTAGATCTAAGACATCCAGGGGTGATGCTCTTGGTACATTTCCTTGTCAGAGATGTAATATTTGCAAATACATCACATTGGAGCAGCTGTTCGAACATCCTACTCTGTCCTATAGGTTTGAACCACATTTTAAAGCAACATGTGAGGACAGGAATTTGATTTATCTTGCCAATTGTGTTGTGTGTAATGCGTTCTATGTTGGGATGACGACTAGATCATTGAAGGAAAGGGTACAAGAACATGTTAATGAGATCTTGAAGAGCGACATGAAGAATGCCCTAGTGAAACATATTACAACAAATAGGGGGCATTCTTTTGAATTCAGGGTTCTACAGAAGGTTACACCTAGTAAGAGGGAGGGAGACATTTTTAATGACCTGGAACAAGTGGAATTGAGTTGGATTTTTAAACTCAAGGCTCAGCATGAGCCAGGATTAAATCAATATGTGAGCATTAGGGCTCCCTTGAAGGCACGTTCACTCAAGTAAGTGGCAGTTTATGTAGAGGTGTCTTTCTGAGACATATACCCAGGTTCACATTTTTTAGTCATGACATAGAAGCCTTATTCCAGCTAGCTTCACATATTCATAGTTATAGCACACATCCCTATATATTCCACTAGGTTCTTGTAGGTGTACGCATTATGTCATGTATTTGGACACATTATCAGTATTTTAGTGTGTACACACATATACATATATATACATTTCATACATTTTAATGAACACACGGATACCTAGATTTGATAGTAGCTTTATATCCTTTTCTTATCAAGGGAGCGTTATGATCATAATTGAGCTAGTCATTGGTGTTGTAGATAGGCTTATGGTTAGTTCTGTGTTATGCGATGCTTTGAAGTCATTTGAGTAAGCTACCTATGGATAGATTTATAAAGTTGTTTATAGTGGTCTAACTGGATGGGACATATTTTATTAATTTTATCAGTTTATTTATTGATTAGCTACATTTATTATATCTTGTGATCAAGTCAGTAGATCTATTTATCAGGTCGGATTTTACATATTTTAGTATGCTGCCTATTTCTTTTTTTAGAAGTAGCATAAGCCCTTTGGCATATATATAATAGGTGGTTGATGTTTTCAATTTGTTGACTGGCAGTGATGATATGTCCACTTTTAATACCCTTTGAACATTTTTTGATGCTCGTGGCAGTTTGATCCATGTATTCATTGTAGGAAGGGGTTTGAGAGAGTTTTATGTCTGGGTAGGACATTCCATAATTCCTCCTGTCATACAATGATTAGCTCTACTCAGTTGGATACTTGAACAGTTTCATGAGCCATGGTTTATAGAGTTCCGGTCCTAGGTCTCAGTCACTCTTATTTTCATTGTTAAGATTATACAAAGGTTTATGTTTGGGTAGTTGGACAACTAGGAACCTGGTTTCAACTTGATGTTTACATTATTTGAAACGTAGAAGCATATATTTTGTTAGCTGTTTAGAATGCTTCATGTTTTCAGGTGGGGAGACAGTTAAGTGTATGTTAGTATTTGTTTGTTACGTGGAATATACACTTGCGTCTTGACGGTTCATATGATAGTAGGTTGTAATAGCATAACAGCATTGCTTTAGCCTGTGCGTTCACAGACGTTTGAGTTCATGGGAGCCGCTGAGGTGCATTTGCGGTTAGTTGTGGTGGCTCGATATGGAGGGCAATTCTGAGAGATTTTAAGATATGATACACAGATGGTTGTAGCTAGGTGTCGATAGCTCGCCCTCAAGTCTGATCATATTGACTGAATGATGACTTGTTGTTGGATAATATAACTAGGATTTTCGTCCCAGAGAGATAGCGAGCAGGACATCAGTAGGAGCTGCTATGATATATACTAACATCTAGCGACTTGTACATATTTTTCAGTTATTTTTTAGTTATTGGTTAGTTATCTCAGACAATTTCAAGGGAACTGCTGAGCAATGTGAGGCATGATTTTTGCCTTTGTGTATATGTATTTCTTGCTGTTGTGTATATGCATTTTTTGCTGTTGTGTATATGCATTTTTTCATTCTTATATCATTTACATTGCTATATACAGTTCATATTGCAGAGAGAAGAGTTCTCGATAAAGCTCTATGGAGATGACAGTTTTAGACATAATGTTTCATGATATGATATGTTAGCATTTTCATGTTAATTTGTGTTTTATGCTTAGGACACTTCTGACATCATTTTGGTATCATGTCCTACTTATGTCTGTTGTGCTTTTTATGCTATTTTTATGTCATATTTATATCTTAGCTGCTTTAGAGAATCTTTTAAGATGATGAACAGTGAAATAGATGTTTCTAGAGTTTGAGATCAGATTGCTCAATTAATTGATTAATTATTTAATTGCTTAATTAGTTGTACATTTTATTGGAGAGGTGTGTCTATTTTACAATATACAAGCACAGTATTTTAGTTTATTTTGTATAAAGGATCTGAAGAAGCGTGCGTTACACGCGAAAGCGCTTGTCCGATTAAAGATTACCTGGTTTTATCCATTTATTGTGGTGGTCCGTTCCAGTTTGTCTTCAGTATCCTAATAAGTGTGTTGTGTATTCCATGGTGGGTGAGGTACTTCATGCCCCTGTGGTTTGATACTAATCCTGGCCACTGTCCAACTAGCGATGAAGCTACGGTGCACTACTGTTGGTCTCCCCCAGGATGATCAAGGTTGGCAGCTATTCCCTCCATCCTTTTCAAGCCAGCTCATCTAAATTCTATGCCTGCGCTCATAAGTTAGACCTAAAGTTGTAGTATCAGCTTTGGAGCCAGTCCATTTTCAAGGTTTTATCAAAGAAAATGCGTCACAGAAGTGAGTGCTGCTACATCCTCTACAGAGATCAGTCGCCACTCAAGGAATGGTCTAAGGGATTCTAATGGGTAGATAAGTAGCAGAAAGGTGTCTTCTGCCAACATGCCAACAGAAGATACTGTGTCAGAGCTGAAAATCCTGTGGAACACCAGAGGTAACCATCCAAGGAAGAAAATAAAGAGGCAGTTTTGAAAAGTACAAAGATGGTGCTTGAGAAGGATAATTTGTGCCTAGTGAGAATATAACTACATGCAAAACATGTTACAAAACTGTAAGACACCTTGTTACCTATAACATTCATCTGTTCGATGTCCATTTTGTGCCCGCACCTATATATTCTGCTTCACAGTTCCAACTATCCCATAGAGTTTCACGTATGCATGCTCCAGAGAGTTTCATAAACCCATTACCATGTCTGAAAACAGCTCAGTTCTAAAATGGGTAGCATGCCTCTCTCATCCAATCTATGGACAGCATTCCTGGTTTCAGTTATAGCCCACCTGATTTCACTGCTGAGGTTTTATGGGACTATATCCCATCTTCCAGCCCTGGCCTCTAGCTCCTGGACCATGTCTTTTTAAAGCCTTTCTATTCCTTTAGGTACTTTTGCCACTCTTTGCACCACCTACAGTGACCGGATGTCCTTTCTGAGGGTTGGTTTTAAACCCTGCACACACAATTGCACATGCAGGTTTACTTTATCATTCAAAGGCAGTACAGCTGCTGCCTTCATTCACGTCTCCTGCTGTTATATAGCCATATGAGACTGCTGCTGTTTATAGGATAACTTGGGGTACAACAATTATTCCAAGGCACTTTTACCCATTGATTTTGTCTGTAGACTGGTTTTGTGTGATTTCTTCATCTAAAATGCATTATTTGTTTTTGGGGTGCTTAGCGCTGCACCTCTAAATGTCCATGCAGATTTTCAAGGTTTTGCAAACTCTTCCCAAAGCCTAAAAGCTACTTTCTGACATCAACCTTGTTTTAGTATCCCCTGACTAGTCTAACATGGTCCATAATGCTGCATGTAATATGTTTGCATATGTCTTAACAAACCACGAATTCATTAATGTATCATTTGCTTATTTCATACCTCTCAGTGGTCCAAATTTTTGCAGAATGTCCAGATTTCTTTTTTAATCAAATCTTTTATTTGGGTAATCAGTTGTGGAAAAGAGAAAAATATTGAGACAGCTATTGACAAATACAACACCCGTACAAAATCAATGAACAATTATGTTATAAAAAATATTTTGCCTCATTTTTGGTCTGTTCCTCAAAATTTGTAGTTTTCTGGCAAATTAAGGATTAAAAACACTAAATGACTTGCAGACTTCATACCCTTCAGAAAATGCATGCAAATACAAAGCAGTTCTCATCAACTTTATATATCAAGTTTATAAGAGCAATATTTAAAAATTGTCCCCATTTTTTGTGCCTTTGCCCCCCCCCCCCATTTTTTTGGGGTTTGTCCAGATTTCTTGAATCAATATTCTAAGAAAAGAACAGGGGATCCCTACTTAGAGATGCATTTAATAAAACCTCTCAAAGGGAGCCTCGGTACAGTAAAAATCCACTGCCAATCATTAGAGGACCGGAGTTCCGCTGTGGCGACCCCTAACCGGGAAAAGCTGAAAAACATTAGTTTTTAATAAAACTCAAACTTTAAAGACGAAGCAAAAGAAAACCACATTGTTTTCTGATGTTCTTTAATTTAATTGCATCTCTAATTTAAAAGAATTAGAATTACTGACCTGACATAGAAAACTTTGCTTTGTTATAAAACAATCTATAGAATAGTGAGAGAAAAATAACACAAATTGATGCTTATGCTGAGAAAAAATAAGTGCATTCAGAGTAGAGAACAGCAGGTTGAAAGAGATCTACTGTGATGAATATTAGCCACAACTTCCATTATGCTGTATCCAGCTTGCAGGGACTCTGTGTTGGGTTAAAAATTCTGCCAACTTACTTAGAACCTTTTGATATGTTTGTTTCTAAATAGAAACACAAATGAATGATATGATGTGCTGCAAGCTTGGGGTACAAACCGGTAGCAGGTTGTTTACAAAATGGTGTTACAGTGCAAATGACTTTATGAACTCAACGTGCACTTGGCTGATCTAATACATGTTCTGAAAAGAAACATGGAATTGCATTTGAAAAATAAAACGATTTAACTATAAAAAAATAGTTATGTTGACTCTAATCTGTATAGTACAATTTTCCAAATTGCTGATCTTGTTATTTTTTAATGAAAAGTAAAGTATAGCCGTTTCTACAATATGCATACATCCATAATATACTGCAACTGCTTTAACAAAATTCTTCATTACTGTTAGTGTTTGCATGACAGCAAACAAAACGGTATTAGAAGGATGAAACCCTTACTATGATCCAGATGGGCAATGACTGATTAGTAGCTTATGTGCCTGAGGTGCTGGGCATGGACAGGGAGGACTGAATGGCTGATGAGAGGTCATCCTTGCTTTCACGGGGGGGGGGGGGGGTACAATCTAGAATGCTGCAATGTAGGCACCTAGTGAAGAGAGCTGCATGATGTACAACATATTGGATGAAAACTTGCACTTGGCAATGCTAGGCTGCATTTGCATGGTAGTCTTCAATGACAATGTGCATGCCCACAGGAAAGATTTACAGGCCCTAATGCCTTTCAGCATGCATTCCATTTACCAGGAGAGGGGCTAGTACCAAAATGAAACCCCTGATGGTTGCTTGAATGACAACCATTTGATCACAGAGATCTGCTGTCACCAGTGGAGGGAAAGAACAGGCTGTGTATCACAAAATGACACGTATAGTTTGAGATGCAGGACTAAATGTCCTTCATTTGTCTGATACGGTGAATAGAAGGGACAGTGAATTTATTTATATTTTGACAGAGTACAGGTGAATATTTTCTACAAAAGGCTAAACATTTGCCAAGCAATTTTTTTTACATACAAGTTCAGATCATCAGAATTAAGATACTGATGAATACATTTAGTTTGTGTAACCAGCACTGCCTTTGAGTGGAAGTGTTAAACTACAAAAGCCTCACCAAGTATTGAGCCTAAAATATATCCTGTGTTATGTATTTATATAATTTTAAAATGATTGTGCTGCGAACGTAAACAGAACTTTTGAAAACTGTAGTTGATTCAAAGTATTGCTTTGTAGTTGCATACTTGAACCATCACTATTTGTCCAGAAGGTGGCAGCATAGTACCAGTGAATGTCCTTGACACCCTGGATCTGAGCAGTATCCATGTTGTTTTAAGGAACATTTGTCACACAGGTGGACTGGTCAAACTTTAGACTAACTTCTGCTGGACTTTAAATGTTGAAAAAACATTACGATAACTAGTTATCTGATTCCTTGTTTGAGCTACTAAGAAAAATGTGTTAGCTCTGTAATCAGATGAAAATGCACTTTGCCTTCACTATACATTTCATCTGAATGATATAATTTGTATGTGCTGATCCAACTCCCTTGTCTTTTCAATGCCATAGTTGTATACGTAGATGTTCTCTTAGTTTATTAGCGTCCTACAATTAAATATTTGGCTTCATTTCTTAGAATTATAGAAAATGCAAGGCAAATAAGTCAAACCATGCTTAGCATAATTATGTACTTAATCATGTACCTTGTCAGATTCCACTTTCAAAGATGTACCTCCCCCACTTGAAAGGAAAAATGTGTCAGGTTGGGGAAGAGCTTGTGGGTAGTTGTACAATCATTAATTTTTAGTCTTGTAGAAGGCAATGGTCGTCACTTTGCTTAATATGCAGGAGCAATTTGTAACAGAGATGGGGCAACTGTCTGGCAATGATTCTATTACTGCACTGTGTTTATATGTTGGTAGAGGCTCATACCCTTTGTTTGGGTGTGTCTATAAGCTGTTTATCCTGTAAAGGTATAACACTCTTTAGGGAAGGGTCTTTAATGCTATGAAATGCCAGTTATATACTTTGATATTTCTTATTGCTGTTGCATTTGTATTTGCTGTCATTTGTCAAATACTCATGCAGGTTACAACTATATTCATCAGCTTTAGATGCACTACATTTTATAGGTGGTCTGAAGCAGCCCATTATTCTAGATTGGGTTATTTTACCTTTCATACAGACTATCGCAGATGCAAATCACAAACATGAATTTCCTTGCACAGCTCCTTTTATACAAGGTTATGAATATTCAGTGCAGAATCACACAGATCGCTACTTTTAGGAGATTAACGAAGCAAGATACTACAAGACATTAATCGAGCATTTCTGTTTTTTGTGCACAGTTTTATTTCCTGTTTGTACAGTCACACTGTAGTTTTATTAACAGTGCTCCATCTAACCCATTAGTTATGGATAGTTATGGATTATGTAGACCAGCTTTATCTTCCAAAGCTGCTGTTAGAACCAGCAATGAGCACTCGTATGCTTTTGTTTTTATAGTGCACAGATTTTAATGAAGAATGTGTATGGCTTTGTGACTACATGAAACATGGAATGCAAGCTAAGAGTATTTTTAAAGAATGCCAGTTTCTAGTGCATTCTCTCAGTCTACTTGAGATTAGCTATTAAAGCCAATGACAGTGAAAAGGAAGCAGTTTATCATTTTACAGCTGAATTATCTTTCTCGATGCATTATGTTTGCAAATAACTGTTCGTTAATTCAAGTACAATGCAAACAGAGGTACAGAGGTTCACAGGTACGCTAACATGCTGATTTGTAAGGATCTTAAAAAACCTAGCCTTACATTTCTGTGATAGTTTCCAAGCCTTATTTTGCATATGAATAACACAGAAATGGGTCAAACAAGGATGTGTTAGGACATTTACATAATTCCACTATCCATGAGGGGCAGGGGTGATAAACTGGGGGTTAATTTGCTGTTACCCATCCATTTATCCAAATTACTTTTGAACAGAGTAATGGTGCACTTTATGCGGATTATGTAGGGCTCCTGTTGCAACTTTTGAAGGTTGGTTAGAAGTAGAGACATTTTCTTTATTGTTTCTGGAGGTGTGCCGTACCATCCATCTACCATGGTAGCTCATGTTTCTGGAGGTGTGCCGTACCATCCATCTACCATGGTAGCTCATCTATTTACTCCCAGCATTTTATGTGAAATCTGAACATCAACAAATACCACTTCTGGTATGTAGCTGTGCTGTCTTTACTGTGACATGCAGTGGAAGTGATGAGATGGGAAAACAGTACAGATACTTATTTGGGAGTCTTTGCATATAGTTGGGACTACAGACCTTCAGTTTTTCTAATACTGGACCCACCTTCAAACAAGTGCCTTTTGCTTGTATAGGTGCAAAAGAAGGGAATGGTTTGCATGTTTAACTTGCGTATAATGTAATAGAAACTGCAAACCATAAATAAAGGTGTCTGCAGAACAGATGTACAGAATTATACACGGAGTACAGACTTACAGGTGAAGCCTCTGATGCGCCTGTTGATGCTCTGGTTTTACCTTTACCAAACAGGTAAAACCTAGAGCCACAGAATCACTCTCAATGCTTTAAACTATAAGCAGATTACGGAATTAACAAGGATGTAGGTAACCCATAAACTCTCTACCCAAGCTAGAGTGGTGCAAGATGCAAATTGGTGGATTTCTTTTGACTGGTTATCCTGATATTATGAATATGATTGCATAAGCGTAATTATATCGGTTACACATTTCAGATATGTAGGTCTTGTATTCTAGGAAAAGCTTACATTTTTGATATTCCTTTGCCAGTAACTGATGGAACCAGATTATCAGAATGTTTTTTAGCAGTTACCTGTATATCAGTATTTCATTAAAAAATAATTGTACACTGTGCTGAATCAGTGGCTTTTTTAGTAGGACATGAAATAATGAAGCATACTAAACACACAAAACTATTAGACTATTACTACCCTTGGTTATGGTATACCCTAGAATATATTTACAGCTTTTTTCTTAATCTTTCTGTAGCCTCCTCCCTTTTTTAAAAAAAAAAATATCGGCTGCATAAGAAGTCATGGCTGAAAATTGGTCATATGCACAGTACAAGCACTTGTAAACTACAACCTTGCAACAATATTCCTTTTTAGAAGAATAAGAGTTTTTAGTCTTGCGCATTTGGCACATTTGTTTTACCCTACAGAGCATATGAAGGAAGTAAGAGACCTCTGGAAGCACCATGAGATTGTATCTTTCTTTCCAGAATTTTTTAGATGGTTAGAAGTGAAATGGACATTTTTTCTCAACAGATATGATTAACCGATCCACCTTTATGCAATCAGAGTACAGTATCTATTTTCTGAAGAGGATCAGCACCACACTTAAAGATGAAATGGTCACTAGCAAGTGGACCAACCAAGATTCCCACAGCAATTTTATAATTTAAAGGAGTCAAACGGCAAACACGGTCAGTTTCCTAAAGCCATTTCAGGAAAGCATGTCATGAGTTGTCTGAAACAGAAGGTATTTATCTAATTGCAGGAAGTAAAAGAAGGTGCAGTTACTACTTCTTAAAGCAAATCTCACCTGAAGTGGCAGAGAAACTGCAAAGACTTCATTGTGCATGGAGTGGCTAAGTACAGAAGGATCAAAAGACACGGAGCTAGTTGGTCACAGATTAACAATTTATCATTTGGTACAGAACGATCAATGTAAATCTATTTTTGCCTCTTAAAAATATTAATGCAATTGAAAAACAGTTTTGAAATTGCATATGTAAGAATTATGATGTCATGGGCAATATCTGATGTAATCAAACTTTGCTTTCATGAGCTGGCCCGCAAAACAGATGATATTTTGAAGACTCTCTCTTCTGGTAGGCTCAGCTACAAACTATTACCTTATTGCCCAAAATATAGTAAGTTTTCCTTAGGGTGAAATATCAACATGTCAGTTCCATGTCGTACTGGACAAGCTGAGATAATCCATCACTAAATACTCTCAAGGTACAATAAAAAGAAAAACAGATTCATTCCCTGAAATCTGTCCGTGGGCAGTCTGGTAGGTGACAGATCCCAATAAGGGCTAGTTATGCATTTTCAAATTTTAAAGTTGTTAGAACATAGTAATTTGTCATTCAAATTATTGAAAGTAAAGTCAAAGATGACCATATTTCTCCTAATGTGTATGGTTATCTTTTCCCAGGAGTATTTTTCTTCTTAGAGCAACTAAACATTCTGGACCAAAGCATAAATCAGTCCAGTCTGACTTGCTCCACTCTCTTTGTTGTGATGCCCGAGTAGCACCCCTATCTTTTGTTACACACTACCAGAACAGTAGCTTGTAGAACTGGTTAACGGAACATTAAACTCGAGTACATGCAGCTTATTTCTGTTTTTCACCAGCTATGTTTAAAATAACAGGCTTGATTAATCATTAAAAGTTTGCTAATAATCTTTGTCTTACCCTGGACAGATGCAGTCCATTTAATGGACAACTCTGGACATTTTGCAAAAATCTGTCCAGTTGAGAGCTATTGTGCATGATTGTGCGTGTGTGACTGCATGCATGTGAGATTGTGTGCGTGACTGTGCACGTGTGACTGCATGCATGTGAGATTGTGTGTGTGTACATATCTGTGTATAGCTATCTATTCATGTGTGTACGCATCTATGTATACAAGATGTATATTTTGTACAGCTAGAAGTTTGTGCTTCACTGGACATTTTTTCACACTGCCTGAAAATGAACATTGATAATGGATGCCTAAATTACAAAAACTCAAAGCAGAAGCCTACATCTCAGTTTGGCAACGGAAAATGTTTCTTATGAAGTGTCTACCTTTACCACAAATCATCTGTTGTGGTGCCAGTTCCTTAAAATGCTAAAAAAAAGTAGACGTGGAAGGAAGCTGAAGAACTCACTGAACAAACTAACATCAACAAATGATGGGCAGCGTTTGGGTGTGTGCGCACTGGTCATATCACATTCAACAGTACTTTGATAGAGTTGGAGACTCATTAAAAATCAGACTGTCAGAGGCAGAGCAGCTCATATTTGTCTCATTTTCTTTCAGCCATGCTTGAGCTTTTGTTGCACATCCTATCACACACCATTTTGGGGACAAGATGGTACCTTAAAATGTGTGACATGGAGCACAAAAGCCCCTATGGTCTATTTACTGAAACATTGGCATCCTATGCTCTGCTAGGGACTTACAAGGCTAGACTCGATGTTTCTATGATACGATTAAAACTGTAAATAAAAGATTTGTAAAAATGATACAAAATACAGATCTCTGTTAAATTTATTGGCAATACTAGCTGGCAAGACAATTTATCAAAGGCACTGAAACAGAGAACATTTTAACACTTAATACCGATTGGTTATGACCATTTCATGTGCACAGAGAAATTCACAGCGAGACAAAACTAAGAAATAAAACTGTTCATCCCGATCTAGTGAGAGAATCCAGAAATATTTTACGAGCAGTGAAATGATGTTTAGAAGAGACTGGATGGAATTCAGGTTTAACTAGTGGAACTCAGATTAAACCATAACTATGTGTTAGTCATACATTTTGTTGGAGATGCCATTAGCGGTAATAACTCATTTCTTCCATTCGTTCTTCTCATAATCCCACTTGGATGCAAATCCCTCAATAGGATTCATGCGCATGTCCAGCATTCTCCTGGCCTGCATGGCTTTCCAATCCTCAGTCAGTGTATGGGGCATTTTTGGGTATACTAGAAAAGAAACAAAAAAAAACTAGTTAGAAATTATGGAGATTCATTATTCTTTAACTTCCTGTTTATTTGTGTTGGTTTTATTTATTTTTGGGCTCATCTTATACTGGAACTAATTAATGTACTGCTCACTTACTGCTTTGCAACTTTTTATGCACCGAGTAAATTTTAATTTCAATACTTGCAATGTACTCTAGGACTTCACTGCCAACATGATGTTAACTAAAGTTCTGCATAATGCTATAGCTGAAGGAAACTAATCTGAAAATAAACATGCAGGTTAGAATAAAATAAGGACTTGAGTCTAGGCCACACAATATCATAGAAAATGTGTTGTTAGCTGCTTATGTGAGGTAAGTAGAAAGTCAAAATGGTTAAATAAATGAGAGTAGTTTGATGACTAAAACGTGTTTCCCCTGGTAAACTTTCACCCAGGTGGGCAGGAGGATGAAACATCTTGGGCTGTATAAAATAGCTAAGTGTATGCATATCACCAAGACTTTTAATCCTACAGAAAGACAAGGGTTCAAATTTCCAAAGACTCTTATAAAAAGGGGTCAGAACAATCCTTAGCACCTTTTTACTGCTGCAGCTATCAAATATTGTTACTTGAGTAACAAAGCAAATTTAGGTTTTATTCGAATTGTCATGCTCGTAATTCATACTATCTGCAGTGGTACAGCGGTAGCGTTGTTGCCTCACAGCAAGAGGCTCTTGGCTGGAGTGCGGGGAGTCTGCATGTCCTCCCCGTGGTTGGGTGGGTGTTCGAAAGGTGTGTAAATGGGCATGTCTTCATTGAAGGTTGGACTTTGAGCTGGCACCTCTGCATTTGTGAAAATCTAACTGCCAATCATTAGCGGACCGGAGTTCCACTGTGGCGACCCCTAACCGGGAAAAGCCAAAAGACAAACCACAACATGCTCATAATTCAAAATGCTATCATTTTCCAGAAATTTACACTGCAGGCATAAGAGCTGTCTGGATTGTTCTTTAACAGACCAGCAAGCTTTAATAAGAACTCTTTCTATAACGCCCATGGTCCAAAAACAGTTCAGACATTTCCTAAAAATAATCACCTCAGTTAGTACTTTAACCCTCAGGTTCCCATTTGGCAAATAAGCAAAAGAGTTAGACTGGATGGCAGCTACCTCTGTGGAGATGAAGGGTATCAGTGGGCTTGCGATATAATTTGGTTCTGATATTATGAATCACACTGCAGTACCAATGTGTTATACCTCAAAAATTAATCAACTCAGGGAACCACAAATCAGTACTGTGATAGAATTCGGCCCTTGGTCTATTTACAATTTCTATCCTCCACCTTATAAGGTCTCCAAGCAATTGCTTAATGACAAGTTCTACAGTTCAAGCCTTTAAAAGAATATTTTTGACAGTCTACAAGCTGTTTATAAGAGACTGGAAATTGAGAAATTTCAATTGAGATCACTTATGGATAGCCTACACATGTTCTATTTCTTCTGTTTTTTTAAAGGTACACTAAAAACAAAAATGTTAAAGTTCAAAGTCAAGAAAAGCCAAGACTAATAAAAAAACTGGTCTTTGTCTGCATAAACCTTAAAATTGAACACAGTTGTCTTTTAACTACAGACTTCAGACTAACACAATGACTAAACAACTCATTTTGAATAGTTCCAGGATGCAAAAGTGAAATTAAATTATCTGTATTTTAATATATTGTTAATACATGCAAAAGGTAACTGCTTATAAAATAAATTGTTGTAGTCACAATCTCTATAATTTCTTCAAACTTTCACCAAAATAAAAAAACTCAAGCTTGTTAAAATTAATACAAGAAATGCTATGTTTTGCCAGTGCATTAGTCAAATCTTTTTTTTACTGATAGCATTATTTTGTTGGCAGGTACACACAGACTAACTCTTTGGTTTTACCAATGTGAAAAGAGCAAGTGGCAATATATACCACACCATCTGTTTTTGCAGTTCTACCCCATTTATATACTTTATCCACCACAAACTTCTCATAGTAAATAAATCTGCCATGGTTATAAATACCACAGGCAACATACTAGGGTCAAACCTGAACTGCAGACAGAGTGGACATGGGATGCAGGAGTATTTCCCTACTGCTCATCAAGAACTAAAAGCCCCTTAAAGACAAGACTGCTAACAAAGGACTCATAGAACTTAAAATAACTTTTGTTTGTTAACACTTGAAATGCTTGACTGATGTGCTAAACTGATGTAACCGATTTTTTCTAATTTTCCTGCTGTATAGTAATTTCATTTCTGTCTAGTCAAACGAAGTTAATTTGTCATGAGTTAATATTTTTCTACAAAATTCAACCCGGTACATGTTAGCAGATTCAATTTTTAGTATGACTGAAACCAAGAACAAAAGGCTTAGAAAGGGGACAAATAAGTGTTGAGACAGCTTATTCTCATGTCAGGTAAATTCATAGTAAATACTTGAAAATATTTGCCATCCTGATTGTCCTGACAGCTCCCCCATACACACAGTTCTTAAGTTAATATTACCGCTGGAGAGAGAAAGTGTTTGGTAGTTTTGGGGAGTTCCTTTAAGATGGGCAAATTCTGCACATATCTGATATTTATCATTCCATATTTTATTGACCTGATCTTAAAGTCCATACTTAATGCCTGGCAGTGAATAACCAAATATATCCTTTGGCATAGGCCATTTTAATTTGTCTTGGTGCTGTAGCCAACCAAACAAAATGAGCAGCATTTTGCAGGCCTGGGTACAATTTCCAGTTGAAGTACAGTCTTTTTTTGCTCGTGACTAGAACTATGTTTTATTCTTTTGCTGCATATGCTCCATAGATCTTTTCTTTAGTCCCACAGTTGGTTCACATGGCCCAGCATTTCACTCATAGTGAATACTAGGCACTACATCAGATCAATGTCTTATGACCAGCATCAGGGGGAATATTCATCTTGTCCTTTCAACAACTGCCTATGATGTCATAAGGTTACAGTCAGTGTCCCCACAAGGCTCTCTCCTAGGCCCTTACTTGTTTACATTACATCTCTCAGACCTAACTTTCACCTGAGATGTTCTACAGTCTTATATGCAGATGACCTGAAACTGGGTAAACCGAAGACGTGTTACAGACAAGGCATATCTGCAAAATAACTCCAGTAAATTGACCATTTGAGCACAGGAAAATTTTATTTTTTATTTACCGGGAAGGTCCGACTGGGACAGAGGCCATTTTCAGTGAAGGCCTGGAGAAGAGACTCCAGGCACATCTTTGGAATGTGGGACGAAACCAGAGCACCCAGGGGAAACCCACGTGAATGCAGGGAGGATATGCAGATTCACACAGAAGACACCAGCCAAGAATCAAACCGGACAGTCTCTTGCTGTGAGACTATGCTCTGCACCACTGCACTGCCCAACATGCGGATAAATACATCAAGACTAAGCATATGATATTTGAGACAAACCTGAAAGGTGAATATTTAGTACAGCACACAATGTTTGAAACTGTAGACTCACAGTCTAGGAAATCAGAAATGACAAAGTCATTGTTGGTTACATTAGACTCAAATGGGTTTGGAACAATATGGAAACCTTCTAAGGAAACCAGCATGAGTAAACTGGAAAGAGTACAGTGGAAATATACCAAGGGATCCATGGATGTGAAAATTTGTTATTACGAAAGACTGAAATATCTTAAATTGTAGTGAGTCTCATCTGTAAGAGGAGATTTTATTCAGGTATATAGGGCATTTAGAGACAACTACCTCTGGGAATGTTTGGGGTTATCAAAAAGTAGTAGAGAATCATCAGACGACCGATGTAGAAGGTTCTATAGAAATGTGAAGGTACTAATTGGTTCTCAGAGAGCAGTTGATGCATAGAATACATTACCAAGGACGACCACAAGGCATTCTTTAGCGGGGTCCACAACCTTAAAGACAATACACAATTGTGTGGAGAGCTCATTGTAAATGTAGCCACCTATACTGAGACAGAAGATATAGCAAACCTACTGGCTGATAAATTCAGCTCCAACTTTACCCCTGTCTCTCCTTCAACCTTCCCCTCAGGAAATACCAAATATAACTCGCCCTGCTATCATTAGGGAACAGGTCCTCAATGCTCTAAGGCAAACACTTACTGCATCAATGGGCCCAGACAATATCCCAGGATGCCTTCTTAATAACATGAAATGTGACCTCTATCAGGGCCTCTGGAATTGCTATTCAATTACAGCCTCCAAACAGGCTTCATGCCTCATGAATGGAGAAAGGCAACAGTCATCCCTCTGCACAAAGGTGGACTATCTACAAACCCTGGAAACTACAGACCCACAAGTCTCACTAGTCTTATATGTAAAGCCACTTATATGTAAAGCCATGTAAAGAATTATCATGGAAATGGTCAACAGAAATATAGTAAACCTCCAGACACTGGACCCACCCCAGTTTGGTTTCGTCAAGGGCCGGTCATGCCTACTCAGTCTGGTGGACTTTGTGAAGGTCACCAAAGCAATGGATAAAGGCAAAATGGTTCACACCGCTTACCTTGACCTGGCCAAGGCATTTCACAATACCCCACTCTGGCATTGTCGACAAACTCCAGAGGTTAGGTACAACCCGGTGGATAGCCAACTGGCTCACAATCAGGACCTAGGAAGTTAGAATTGGGGAGTTCACCTCTACAAAGAGGCAAGTCATAAGTGGAGTCCCTCAGGGTTCAGTCCTTGGGCCTTTCCTTTTTGGCATTTACTTCTCAGAAGTCAAGGCCAATAGTGGTCTCTGGCTGACTAAATTTGCAGATTATTGAAAATTAGGAGCCGTAATTGAATCCCACACTGACAAATGTTCTCCAGGAGGGGCCGACACAAACTGGTGTCAGAGCCATGGACTAAAACTAAATGCCAGGAAATGCACAACAGTATCCTTCAAGTAATCCACCCATAGTAACTATAATATTGATAACACACCCCTTAGCATTGACCCAGTAGTCAGAGACTTAGGGAAACACAGATAGCATTCTAGCCTTTGACCATCATGTGTCTACAGTAGTGAGGAAATCATTCTATGTTGCACAACTTGTAAACAAAGGTATGCCATCCAAGTCCAAGGAAGTCATTGTTCCACTGTATTTGGCATTCATCAGACCCATCACGGAGTACAATGCACCCTTTGGTATGTACCTAACCAGGCATATCCAACAATTGGAATGTCCACAGAGGTTCCTCACTAAAAGAATATACGGCACAAGTAGTATGTCCTATGCAGACAGCCTCAAGGCCCTATCCCTGTATTCTGTCTCCTACAGCCATTTGAGGGGAGATCTATGCCTGGCATACAGGGCATTGTCAGACCCCACTCTGATGGACCTCCTGCATATCCACAAAACAAACATACCAGAAGTACATGCTCTAAAGACTTAAACATTGCCTGTGAGATAAATAGGACCTACTGGAGAGACAGGTATGCATCCCAGGGACCACCCCATCTCTGGAGCAGGCTCCACATCCTTGTGAAGCAGAGTTCCTCCCTAACCCAATTTAAGTGCAACCTGGACAATTGGATGGGGAATAGCAAATTCATCCCTGGTTTGGCACCTGTCTGTTTAATGGATACAGGCAACCTGTAAACAGTTCATCTCCCAAGTCTCTGCCTACAATCATGAAAGGTATCAGAACTTCTCAGATTTGGGATGCATGGCTAGGCTTAAAAAGGCCCTTGTGGTCATTAGCCTAGTAAACACCTATGAACCAAATTACATTAAAGCAAGCAATAGCTTAGATATTTTTAAGAACAGCCTGAACACTTATTATGGGAACAAGTGGTTTTTATATATTGGCAAGCTTGAAGGACATTAAATGCCCATGCTTGAAGTATTTGTAATGTACGTATAAGTTTGTTTTTGTACATTTGCAAGTCAAATATTGATTTAATTGTAAATCAGTGGGAGTGGTATACATTCTAGGTTGCTCTTGCCATAAGACTTGGTACATAGGACAAACAAAAAGAATGGTTCGTGTTCGTATCTTGGAACATCTAAAAGATATTAGAAACAAAAATGAATTTAGTCCTGTGGCCAAGCATTTTTTGGAAAAACACAATGGTGACCCTGGCAGTTTAAAGTTTTGTGTTTTGGGTAAACCATTTAATTGTGAAGGTGGGGGAGTTTTTGTTCAAAAATTACTTGAATTGGAGACAAGGATGATTTTGAAATTTAAGACATTAAAACCACATGGATTGAATCTAGAATTGAGTATTTAAAGAACAAAATTTAAAACTTATGTACTGCATAGCATTATGATATATCATTGTTTATACTAGTATGAACTTTGTCCAAATTATAATGGATAATTATTTTTTGATATAATTGTAAATGTCTTACTAATAATTATGTGCACTTTAGTATGTAGTAGGATAATTTATATAATACAAAAAAATATATGTAATTCGTAGCATTTGTTCACTTTAAAAGCAAAAGTATAAGTGATTTGAAAGTAATTATGCAGTGGAAAATTCTTGAATTAAAATATGTGTGACTTCATAGCATAAGCATATTTAACATGAAGGTAATTTTAGTTTTGATATATTTTTTATACAAGTAAAGAGTCCACTAGACTTAAAAATATGATGAATGAATTCTTAATGTAGTTAACTGAGAGCATTGTCTGTTTAAAGACTTGTGCAGAATAACAGCAGGCATACACTTTGTGATCCTTTGAAGGCGAAAGGCCGAGGTACCAGATCGCAATAAAGACGCATTACTGGTTTTGGTGTTGGCTTGGTTTGTGATTTACTGACAGTTGCTGTTTTCGGGTGTTTGTGGATACGCAATAAAGACGAGATTACTGGTTTTGGTGTTACTATTTGTGATTTTGACTGAGTTGCTGTTTTCGTAAGTGTTTGTGGATTTTTGGAAGGAATCGTACCCTGTACCATTGTGGCTACATAATGTAGCTAGTTAACAGTTCATGGCCTTAATTCTTTTGTGCTGCCATTTCATGCTCATTGACACTATCTACACTTATAATCCTACTTTGCCAGTTAATTTCGTCCACTTTTTACTATCAGTAGTTCAATCTTATAGTTGTATATAAAAATGGCAGGAACTACCAGACCAAATGCACTTAAAACAATAAAATCAAAGTGCACAAATAAGCACTTTCGGGTCCAGGTCCAAGCCCTTCAGATAACATTCAATACACCAGTTTAAATTTTAAAGTACTAATCAGCCAATCATCAATCAGTACTGCACCCTCCTCATCAATGCTGGTTTTAAAGGAAAAATTCCATTTAAGCCGGGAGCTTTATCAGCCCCCAGTCTAATGATCCATTTCATCTAACTGTATACAGTATGATTGACTAAATCTCCCCCTATCACTCAATCTGTAAAAATCATAAACAAAAACATACGTTCTGCATTCATTTCTACATGTTGATACAGTGCGTTATGTATATTTTCAGTCTTGTATTTGAGGTATGCTTCAGTACTCTAGCTTTCAATCTTTTTTTTAAAGGAAATATTTACACTTTTTCCCCAGCAATACCATTTTTTGTATCATTGAGTAATTCCCCCCAAAAAAAAT
>NC_056746.1:1282614315-1282664207 GCF_019279795.1 Protopterus annectens | reverse complement strand
GGTATACATGTGTACTACACACATCACACACGTACTGCACACACAGACACACATGCTGCCAATACCACACACATCAGTGAAATGGCACATGGATAGAGACTACATCATCAGAGGTAACAGTGCTGTAAACTATGCCACAGTGATGGTCATAGCTGCAATGCATCACGCCTGCTGACGTACACCTGGAAGTAACACACTGTGTGTTAACAGCATGCTAATATCAATACAGTGGAATAAAGCCACTGTGTGCAGCAGTGCCAGGTTAATTTAACTGCTGAGGCTGCCCACTAAAGTGTGCTAGCCTGTGTAAATCGATTTTACTGTTTGCTTAACTGCATTTCTGTGTGCTTTCCTGAAAAAACAAAAAACAAAAAAAATACTCCTTGTGTTTTCCCTGTTTTGCTCGACTAGTTAAGACCAGTATACAGGCTTTGCTGTATTCTGGGCTGTGTGTAGTTCCTGTGTTGGCCATTGCCTTACTTGGATAGAAGGAAGTTTCTGAGCTCACCAGTGGGAGTGGGGAGCCTTGAGCAGCCTATCTGTCCCTGGGGGAAGTGACCTCAGCACTTGAGCTGTAAATCATTGGTTGCCTTGGACCATTTCTAGCTCTTTTCAAGTTCCCTGTATAAAAATCCGCCTCAGGGCCTTTTGCTGTTTTACACGGTTGGGTACTTAGCGCAGCAGTTATACAGGTTTAAACTATTTCTGGCTCCGCCAAGTCTGCTCTTCAATTTTTCCCTTAGAAGCTCTACTCAGTCTATTTAGCTGTATATATTAGCACTTGTTTTCGGAACTTCTATCCTTAGCAAGCACTCATAATAAAACAAGCACTCTTACCCTAAAGTAAGCACTACAGGCATCCACTACCCCTGTGAATACCCACTTCCCTTAAAGGCACAACACTCCTTATAATATTCTAGTATGTCGAGTGGTAGACCACTAGCATCCTCTCTTGTTCAGCTGGTTAATCTGGGAATCTTAAGACAATGTTACAATTGTCTCATGTACACAGACAACCCTCTCCTCCTTCCTACTAACACATATACTTGTGAGAGATGCAACTATATAGCCAGACTGGAGGCTGAACTCTCTCAACTCAGGACTGGCAAGACCAGACAGGAGGAGATGGTACCCACACCCAAAGCAAAACGAGTCACACATAAAACCACCACTACTACAAACCAAACACATAAGAACACAAAGACATACTGGAGGCTCTTATAAAAACTTACCAAAACAACAGAGGCCTCCAAAGCAGACACCCAGAAATACACACCCCCACAAACGCAACACCTACAACACATACCTCAAGCAACAGGTGTGTCACACAATCACAGCCCCTAAGGCAAAACACTATGCCAGAGACATTAGTAATAGGTGACTCTATAGTCAGACACACCGGCGTTCCACTTACCAGGCTGAATAAGGAGAGGGTAACAGTGAGCTGCCTATCGGGAGCTAGGATCCGCCACATTACACACGCACTCAGGTCACTCCAAAGCAAGTACAAGTATGATTCAGTCATTGTCCATGCGGGTGTGAATGACCTGAGACATTACCTCCCTGGACTACATGAAAAGAGACACTGAGGAGCTCTCCCGATTATGTAGCCCAGACTGGTATGACCCTGACCCTGAGCAGCATCCTGCCTTCACCAAGAATGATGCCTCAGTACAAAGACAAATGATCAGTTTTAACAATTGGCTTAATCACTGGTGTCATTCTAGGGGATCAATGTCTGTCAGCCTGGGATGACATGCTGGACAAGCCACTTGTTATGCTTGGGATGGCTTGCACCTGTCACCACTGGGCTTCGGTTACTGGCCAAGGCTCTTGCCACCCCCATAGTGCCTTTTAGGCAATGCTCAAAGGACAAATCAACCTCCATAAAAACAAAATGGAAAAAATTAAAGGGTAATGCTGCTCAACGCCAGAAGTCTAAATCTCAAGATGCAGGCACTCAAGCACTTCTCAGTATGGAGAACATCGATGTCTGTGCAGTAACTGAAACCTGGTTCAAGGCTCCTGAGAGCACTCCAGCGCTACCAGGCTATACCTCATATCATGCTATACGCTCCCAAGTGCCAGGCCTAACCACAAAGGGAGGCGGAGTTACCATTTTCATAAAGGACACCTACACCTCTCGATTGGTGGCTACCCATGAAGCATCAGAAACCATACAAGTTTTACTCACCATAGGCAAAACTGCCATACAACTGGTCGCATGTTATAGAACACCCTCCCAATCCCAGGAATCCCATCAAGCATTCCTGAAAACACTGGAGGATATGAATGTCACACCAAACACCATCATATTGGGTGACTTCAACTACCCTAACATAGACTGGGCCCACTATTCTAGCCCCTAACACCCTAGCCCAAAGATTCCTGGAATTCATAAACTCAAATGCTATGGAGCAACTGGTCACTTCTCCTACGAGGAGAGATAATATACTTGACCTGATTATCACAAACATGGGGTCCAAATGCCCGCACTGGATATAAACCCCTCACTAGTAAGATCTGATCATAAACTGATCACGTTGGATGTACATATCCCACCCCCACCCCAGAACAAAAGACTACAGTGAAAAACTTTTCAAAAGCTGACTTTGCGCTCCTTAAGTCAGAAATGATATCCTTTAAGCCTACTGGGTTAATGGAAACCACATCCCAAAAATGCTGAATCCTTCACAAAAGCCTTCTACGGACATCTCCAAGAATGCATGGATCAAGCAATCCCAACTAAAACCAAGACCCTCTCCACCAAGGGAAAACGCCGGTTTGGTGGACCCCGGCTATAAACAAACTGTACAACAAAAGAAGGAAGCTACTGCAGGACAAAGCCAAATCCCACAAGGGAAAGGCTTCCCTGATCAGCACAAGTAAAAAACTACGTTCTCTCATAAAAACATCTAAAGCAAACTATGAGAAAAAGATTGCCAAGGATACCAAAGACAATCACAAGGCCTTCTTCAATTATGTCAGAACCTTGGGAGGAAATTCTCAGATATGCTCTGAGTTAGTACACAATGACAAAAAATTCACTGACCCTACCGACATTGCCAATATTCTGGCAGATAGGTTCAGTGCAAATTTCTCCTCCCTCACCCCCTAAAGATGAAGTAATTATCCCTGCTGAATGTAACCTACCTGTCATCACAGACATACAGGTGAAATCAGCACTCAACAAGGCAAAAAACACAGCATCTATGGGACCCGATGGTATCCCCGGTTGCGTGTTACGTGAACTTCAAGATGAACTAAACCCGCCCCTAAGAACGCTATTCAATCTTAGCCTCACTACAGGATATGTACCTGAGCACTGGCGCACAGCAACAGTGGTCCCACTCCACAAAGGGGAAATTCTACTGACCCTGGTAACTACCGCCCCATAAGTTTGACCAGCCTGGTCTGTAAGGCTATGGAAAGAATCATCATGGAACTCATAAATGGCAACATTGGGGATCTGCAGACCCTTGATCCCACCCAGTTCGGTTTTGTAAAGGCAGATCCTGCCTCTTAAACCTGGTTGACTTCTTGAGACAGTCACTAGTGCCATCGACGAGGGCAAGGCTGTCCACACTGCCTACTTGGACTTGGCTAAGGCCTTTGACACGATACCACACTCTGGCATCATTGACAAGCTCAGCAGCCTAAATGTAAATCCATATGTCACAAGATGGGTAGCAAACTGGCTAAAAAAAGAACCCATAAGGTTAAAATTGCTGGAGCCATGTCAGACTCAAAACCAGTCAAAGTGGTGTCCCACAGGGCTCAGTCTTGGGTCCACTCTTATTCGGCATTTACTTCTCAGATGTGAAAGCAAATATGGGAGGATTATGGCTGACAAAGTTTGCAGATGACTGCAAACTGGGTGCCATAGTTGATTCACCTGCTGACACACACATCCTACAGAAAGGTCTCACTGAAACGGACAACTGGTGCGGAATCATGGCCTCAAACTTAACGCCAAAATGTATAGTCATCCCTTTGGGAAAACAAAGTACCCACAAATTATCACGTAGACAATAACCCACTGAATACGGAAGAAGTAATCAGAGACCTGGGGACTCAAGTCGATAGTGACCTCTCCTTTGACAACCATGTTGCCAAAGTGGTCAGAAAGACATTCTACCTTGCCCATCTCATCATGAAGGGATTCTCATCCAGATCAAAGGAGGTCATTGTACCTCTATATTCCTCCTTGTCAGGCCCATGATTGAATATAATGCTCCATTTTGGGTGTATCCCCCCCGGCACATGCAACAACTGGAAAGACCCCAGAAGTACCTCACCAAGAGGATCATAGGTCTCAAACATGTGCCTTATCCAGCTAGATTAACGAAACCCAAGCTCTATTCAGTAGCATACCGCCTGCTCAGAGGTGATTTGTGCCTAACATATAGGGCCATGTCCAACCAGGAATTGATGGACATGCTCCATCTCAAAAATCCAAATCCACCAGAACCACGCGAGCTAAAGATTTCAACCTCTGCACAAATATGAATAGGACATGCTGGAGGGATAGATTCATAACACAGAGGTTACCCATACTCTGGAACAAAATCCCAGTTCATGTGAGACAGAGCCCTTCATTGGCACTGTTCAAGAAAAATCTTGATGCATGGATGGGAGATCGCAAGTTTACCCCGGGAGTCACCTCAGTGTCACTACTAGACAGAGGTATAGTTTACTAAATAATGGGGTCCCACATGTGTCACTACTAGAGAGGCGCAACTATATAGTATGGGGTGGCGTAAGCCACATCACTGTTGGCTAGGCTTATAAATGCCCCCGGGCAGATAGCCTAGTACACTACTATGAAACTATGAAACTATGCATCAATGTTACACATCACAGGTGGTGGCACAGGTGACATCATATGCACAGGGTGTGGTCTTAACATGTCCAGAGCTGTCATAGAGCCATGCAATGTACACGTAGGTGTGTGTGTGTGTGAGGGACAACGGTTATTGCATGGCCCAATGGTGGTGCAATGGGTGTGTGTATGTGACAGCCGTAGTTGTTTGTGGTAAGTGTGTGTGTCTGCATATACACAGGTACAGCATGTGTCAGCCATATACAGGAGGTTGTGGGACAGTCACAGACCGTACCTGCCAGGCTGTAGAGATCCCCATTACTGGCCATGGACACCCCTCCATGCATCCAACACAACCCAGTCCTGCACCTGTCAACGTCTACACATACAGTCCTGGGATCTGTACCACAACCTGTGGATAAACGTGCGTCTGTAATGTTAACCTGGGGTGCATAGAATTGACAGTTACTACAGACGGATATGAGCCATACTCACACTCCAGTGTAATAACCACTGCTGACTGTTGCCGAGATCTGCATACGACCAGTCAAAGGTGCTGCACTAACATTGTTTCCAATGCCCATGTAATACCCAGCAACACAATAACCGGTCACTACACATGTATAACCCACGATCACTACAGCACACAGTATGTGCACTATCACAGAGCCATAGCAGATGTACATACATCCAGGGTGCTCACGTACAGACAATGCAGCACAGTCAAGAGTGATAATCCCAACATACATATCTATATACAATATACAATATATATATATATATATATATATATATATATATATATATATATATATATATATATATATATATATATATATATATATATATATATATATACATATATATATATACATGGTTCCACGTCATATCATTGAATTACCATTTCATCGAATTGCAAATCATCGAGACCAAATCGTCGAAAACTCATTTCATCGAATCTCAAATCATTGAAAACTATGAAGCAACTACAAATAACATCCCAGACACTTTGTACTAAGTTTATGCAGGGGGGCAAGCCCCCCTGCACCCCCCATGAGCCCCCCACACCCCGTAAATAAATATACCAACTCCAAGGTCGCACTACAGTGGGGGAAAAAGGTAATTTCCTAACCCCCTTGCCCCCCTGCATAAACATAGTAAAAACATCGTGGAATGTTATTTGTAGTTGCTTCATAGTTTTCAATGATTTGAGGTTCGATGAAATGAGTTTTCGATGAAATGAGTTTTCGACGATTTGGTCTCGATGATTTGCAATTCGATGATATGAAGTGTAACCATATACATACATATATATATATATATATATATATATATATACATACATATATACACATATATATATATATATATATATATATATATATATATATGTAGATAGATACATACACACACACACACACACACACACACACACACACACACACACACACACACGAGGCAGGGTTGGGAGCAGAACATAAACGTAAGCACTGTACCACACGACAGCATTACGCAGTTACAAAACGTGCTACCGTGATCAGTGGATCACATGATTCACACAGGCACATGTCTAGCCTGCAGACAGCAGCATCAAAGGCAAAGACGCTGCACGGATGTTATGGAGAGTGAATACTGTCAAAGCAATGTACTGTTGTCATGCAGCTGGAAACACACACACACACACACACACACACACACACTTGGCAGGGCTGGGAGTCGAACATACACCTAACTACCCTAACACACTACAGCATGATGCATTTACAGAACGCGCTACCGACATTACTAAGCACAGCAGTCCCAGAGGCAGACATCTAGGTGCGTGTCATCATCCGCAAAGGCAAAGACATCGGTAGCAAACTGCTGTGTTGTGCGGCGTCTAAAAGCAAGACTGAGTCCCCAGGCGGACGGGAGCATGCGCGCAAACACACACACACACACACACACACACTTGGCAGGGCTGGGAGTCGAACATACACCTAACTACCCTAACACACTACAGCATGACGCATTTATAGAACGCGCTACCGACATTACTAAGCACAGCAGTCCCAGAGGCAGATATCTAGGTGCATGTCATCATCCGCAAAGGCAAAGACGTCGGTAGCAAACTGCTGTGTTGTGCGGCGTCTAAAAGCAAGACCGAGTCCCCAGGCGGACGGGAGCATGGACGCAAACACACACACACACACACACACACACACACACACACACACACACACACACTTGGCAGGGCTGGGAGTCGAACATACACCTAACTACCCTAACACACTACAGCATGACGCATTTACAGTACGCGCTACCATGATTACTGAACACAGCACTCCCAGAGGCATACTTCTAGGTGGGTGACATCATCCGCAAAGGCAAAGATGCCGATAGGGAATGTATGTGGTGTGAGGCATCCAAAAGCATTACTGTGTCCCCAGGCAGCTGGAAACACACACACACACCCAAACACACACACACACACTTGACAGGACTGGGAGTCGAACATACACCTAACTACCTTATCACACTACAGCATTACGCATTTACAGAACGCGCTACCGATATTACTGAGCACAGCACACCCAGAGGCATACTTCTAGGTGGGTGACATCATCCGCAAAGGCAAGGACGCCGATAGGGAATGTATAGAGAGTGAGCAGTCTGAAAGCATATTACTGTCCCAAGGTAGACGTAAACAAACACACGGCAGTGGTGTGATCGGGGCAAGCAAATATCTACGGAGCACTACAACAACACTACATAGATACGGGACGTGCCACAGACAGTACACCCTTCAAGACAGCAACCAGTGTGTTCAATGTAGGCATCCATCGTGACATTGAAAATGGACATCTGTTGCCTGGATGACCACCATTGCTATATAGGATGTCAATGGCCATGCCCACATGCTTAGTATCACATGTCTGTTTGGAATGTACTGTGTGTCCATCTACACAATGGCGTACTGGGCATGCCCACACACTTAGCAGTTGCAAAGGGCCGTCTTGCATGCACACGGATTCTAAACACGGAAGGGCGCAGTTTGGCATGTACTGTGTGTCCATCTACACAACGGCGTACTGGGCATGCTCACACACTTAGCAGTTGCAAAGGGCCATCTTGCATGCATGCACACGGATTCTAAACACGGAAGGGCACAGTATGGTATTACTGTCCCCATGTACATGAAGGCTACTCACATGTATTGACCAGTACACACTCAGGAGCTATCACAGATGTCTCAGGTTCATATCACAGAGGTACACACCACAATCTACAATGTAGCCCTCTGACATCACCATGTCATTGGACCAGCAATACACAGCCATACATTAACACAACACCATGTGACTCATGACCAATGGACTGTACATAGGTCTACAGCAACTGTGCAGACTACACATGTACCGACAGGGTTCCATCATGTGTTATGCATTGCAATGATACCACTGTACATAACCAGGTTGGCTCTACACATACCAGGGGCCCTGGGTCTTACACAGCTGTGACAGATGACTGTCGCTGTACACCAACGAACAGACATGTTTGGCTATGTCATACATGTAATTGCAGTGGATATGTGCATGGACCACACACACAACACATATGTACATATCATAGCTTTTGCTGTCCTCCATGCAGACAAGTGGCTACAGCAATCATACGCATGCAAATGGAAGGTGGGTCCATGGCTGTTGAATGCTAACAGTACATGAGGCAGCAATGTTGACCGAGGACACATTCCCTCTGTACTAGTTACCTATGACACCCATCATATCATACAACAGTCCATGTGTTATGTATGTCAACACACATGTCCACCAATTGCAATGCATACAAACATGGCTACATGACAGGCATGTAGGACCAACACACATGTACAATCTGTAGTGTGCATGCAGCTACCATGCATGTGCAGTAGCTGATGTAAGTAACTCATCTGTGCCTAACTACAACATGCAGTTGCAATGCAGCCCCATCATTGACACCTGTATATGGTGGCATATTGACAGTACGGTAGGATGTACAGCAGGTATGGATGGATGTGTGTTCATAAAGAGGTGATCCATCTGTGTAGATGGATGTTAGCCGGGGACGGCTCACAGGTGTGTCACACGCCATCCTACCATTACATGTGCAAACAGTACGCTATGTTACCGTTACTTGACGGTGGAGACATAGAACCTACACAGCGGTCAGGTGTTACCGACAGTACGTCACTTGACACCTGTAACACTTACATCCTCCCGTGTGCGTATAGCAGCACAATTGCCGAAGGTAGCGTTGGTACACATAATGCGGCCAATACTGCTGCATGTCTGTCAGATGTATCATCATATAGCAGGTGTATCATTCACAGTACTGCCATGTGTGATTGCTTGTGTGACCATATATGCCACATATGGTGAGGAATACATCCCAATTGTTACACACCCCTGTACACTGTTGTAGAGATCTGTACATACTGCAGTGTGAAAAGCATGACGTAGGCAGGTGTGGTGTGTGTATCACACACATCAGCTATCCATATGTGTATGACATGTGTGGTCTCCACAGTGTGTGTATGTAGGTATGTATGGCTGTCTGGTGCATGGAGTGAGGGTGTATGCTACCATACACAACACACAGGAACCCTAACCCCTCATGGTGATTCAGTCCACTACCCTGTTGATGCCATCGGTCTCAGCCGCACTGGCTACCTGTACATGTTCTTTCTCTGTGTCACGTCGTGTGGGTTCACAGTACTGTGACGGTGATGACCACATAGGCATGGGTCCTCACCTCAACACTATGGGATGTGTGTTATAGTGTTGTTGACCCCGTGAGTGTGAGCATGTTCCTGTAATGTGACAGGGTATTACTGCTACACAGTGAGGCCTCATGCTATCAAGTGGCCTCTAACATTATCATTGGCCAGACCGCTGTGTACAACCCCTGCACCATGTCAACATACCTGTGATGTGACCTGGTATGGATGTCACGTCTCTAGCCACTGTAGCCTATTAAACTGCCCACATGCTTCTGGATCAGTATATGTGTGGACATCTGTGTTATGTTAGACTTTCCAACAGTCAGGCTGAGGCTACGTATAGCATGCTGATATTGCCATATGTGCCTGTGAGTACTCCACATTTACACATGGGAGACTGCAAACAGTGCTACCTGTAGGCACATGCAAGTAGTCCATAAGGAGGGAACCAGGGCATCATTACCAACATGCTGTTACTGTTGTTACCGAGACACATACTGTGAACATATAACAATGCATGCTAAACCTGTACTACATGGTATGTCTGGTGCGTGTCAACAGTACACAACTAATGTAATATACACGACTCTCACTATTCCCACACAACTAATGTAATATACACTTCTCTCACTATTTTTACACAACTAATGTAATATACACTTCTCACTATTCTGTTCACCCTGTGCATCAGACCATTTGAGCATGTCCCTGCACCAATGGTGTGGATGACAGGGATGCAGCACAGGCTTCATCATATGCACAGGGTGATAATGTTTGCCAGGGGCATAGGCTGCACCAATGGATGACATCTTGTGTGTGGGTAAGGGCCAGTGATATGATTGGACATGTCTGTTCAGTATGCATGTGGGTGTTGTGGTGCCCTACAGATGTCTTTGCTGTGTGCGTGTATGTGTGCGCACAGTACTGCCTTTTGTGAGACCTACACGGGGTATTACTGACAGCTCCAGATTGTACAGACCAGGTTGTACAGCTGCCAGGGGTTGCACGGGCACTACCAGGTGGAGGTACAGCTTGGCTACTGTCCGACAACCCATGTCCACTGGAACCGTGTCCCCAATGGGAACGTCCAGGGCCACGTCCATGTGGCCTGCTGTGTCCTGGTGTGGACAGCGCAGCACCAGCTGCACTGCTACTGCTACCAGCACTATGGGAGCGGGCATGTGAGGTGGCACGCTCACGTTGACCTGCACTAGGTGGTGTAGCTGGCCTACGTCCACGTGGCCTACGCCTCACTCCTACCAGATGTACCAGCACAGACAGCTCACGCTCGCAGATTGCCATGCCACGGTCAAGGATTCCGACCATGTCACCCAATCGCCTGTCCAGAACATCAGCAATCTGCTGTTGAGCATTTGCCAATGCCTGGATTGTGTCATTTAGGGTACGGATTGCAGCCCTCTGCAGCCTCTGCCCTTCTCTGTTCTGCCGTTCAGCACGTGCCTGTGCCACCATTACAGTCTGGAACATGCGTCTGGTGATACCAGCTGCTGCGCTCTGTCCTGCAGGTGCATGTCTGCCAGAGGTCCTCCTACGAGCAGCACCGGCCACATGCCTGTGTGGCACATCTGCAGTCATTACACTGACACCATGGTGTGTAGACACACCTTCTGTAGCCACCACACGTTCCTGTTCCACGGTAACAGACGCTGACTGTCCTTCCTCTATGGCCACTGGTGATGCGGTATGTGTTGGCAGCAGAACTGTGTGCGGGGAAGAGGGGGACATAGCTGGGATGGCAACCATTGGCACAGATTCAGCCCTTGACAACCCTGCCTGTACCTCATGCATATGTTCATCACTGCTAGTATCTGTGGGGACACTAACATCATAGGTTCATAGGTTCGTACTAGGCTATCTGCCCTAGGGCATTTATAAGCCTAGCCAGAGTGTGTGTGGCTTTCACCACCCCTTAGGATGAGAATACTACGCCCATTTAGGGGTTTAGTTTACTGTGCCTCTGTCTAGTAGTGACACAGAGATGACCCCCGGGGTAAACCTACGATCTCCCATCCACTCATCAAGATTTCTCTTGAAGAGAGTTAGTGAGGGGCTCTGCCTAACATGGACTGGGATTCTGTTCCAGAGTGTAGGGAGCCTCTGGGTTATGAATCTGTCCCTCCAGCACGTCCTATTTATTTCTGTGTTGAGGTTCAAATCTCTTGCTCTGATGGATTTGGATTTTCTGAGGTGGAGCATGTCCATTAATTCCGGATTGGACATGGCCTTGTACGTCAGGCATAGATCACCTCTGAGTAGGCGGTATGCGACTGAATAGAGCTGGAGTTTCTTCAGCCGGGCAGCATATGACATATGTTTGAGACCCTTTATCCTCTTGGTGAGGAACTTTTGGGGTCTTTCCAACTGCTGCAGGTGTCAGGTAAGATACATCCCAAATGTGGCATTGTACTCAATCATGGGCCTGATAAGAGAAGAGTACAGGGACACAATGACCTCTCTTGATCTAGATGTGAATCCCTTCAAGATAAGGTGGGCAATATAGAAGGTCTTCCTAACCACTTTGGCAATGTGAGTGTCAAATGAGAGGTTACTGTCAACTTGGGTCCCTAGGTCCCTGATTACCTCTTCCGTACTTAATGGATTACCACCTATGTGGTAATTTGTGGGTACCTTGTTTTCCCCAAAGGGTATGACTATACATTTTTTGGCGTTCAGTTTAAGGCCATGGCTCTGGCACCAATTATCTGTTTCTATGAGGCCTCTCTGAAGGATAATTGTGTCCGCTGGAGTATCAGTTATGGCGCCCAGTTTGCAGTCATCTGCGAACTTTGTCAGCCACAATCCTCCTATGTTTGCTTGCACCTCGGAAAAATAAATGCCGAACAAGAGGGGTCCCAGGACTGAGCCCTGTGGGACACCGCTTGTGACTGGCTTAGAGTCTGACATGGCTCCAGCAATTCTGACCTTGTGGGTTCTGTCCTTGAGCCAGTTTGCAACCCATCTTGTGACATATGGGTTTACATTTAAGCTGGTGAGTTTGTCTATGATGCCCGAGTGGGGTACTGTGTCGAAGGCTTTTGCAAGGTCAAGGTAGGCTGTGTGAACTGCCTTACCCTCATCAATGGCCTTAGTGACTGTTTCAAAAAAGTTGACCAAGTTCAAAAGGCAGGATCTGCCCTTGACAAAGCCAAATTGGGTAGGATCCAATGTCTGTAGGTCCCCAATGTCTTTGTTTATGAGTTCCATAATGATCCTTTCCATAGCTTTGGAGACCAGGCTCGTCAAGCTTATGGGGCGGTAATTACCATGGTCCGTAGAAGCACCGCCTTTATGGAGTGGGACCACTGTTGCTGTACGCCACTCTTTGGGTACGTATCCTGTAGTAAGGCTAAGATTAAACAGCAGCCTTATGTGCGGGTTTAGTTCCTCTTGGAGTTCATGTAGCACACAGCCCAGGACACCGTCCGGTCCCATTGATGCTGTGTTTTTAGCTTTGAGAGGGCTCTCACCTGGGCATCTGAGATGTTAGGGAGGCTACACTCTGCTGGGATAGATATTTCTCCTTTTGGGGGGGAGGGGGCGGAAAAATTTGCACTGAACCTGTCTGCCAGAATGTTGGCATTGTCTGTGGGTTCAGTGTATTTTGTGTCATTTTGGACTAACTCTGAGTATATCTGGGAGTTTCCACCCAGGTTTCTAACATAGCTAAAGAAGGCCTTGTGATTGTCTTTTGTGTCTTTTGCAATTTTTCTCTCAAAGTTGGCCTTGGATGATTTTATGAGTGATCGTAGTTTTTTGCTAGTACTGATCAGAGATGCCTTCCCTTTTAGGATTTTGCTCTGTCATGTAGTAGCTTCCTCCTCCTGTTGTAAAGTTTGTTAATGGCTGGGGTCCGCCAGACCTGCCTTTGGGGGAATGGGTCTTGGTTTTATTAGGGATGCATGATCCATGCATTCTTGAAGGTGCCCATAGAAGGCATTTATAAAGGATTCAGCAGTGTGGGTTGTGGTTTCCACTGGCCCAGGGGCCTTGAAGGATACCACTTCAGTCTTAAGAAGTGTGAAGTTGGCTTTTGAGAAGTTCTTCACTGTGGTCTTTTGTGCAGGGGGTGGGGGTTGGATGTGGATTTCCAGTGAGATTAATTTATGGTCTGATCTCACCAATGAGGGGTATACTTCCGGTGTGGAGCATTTTGTCCCCATGTTTGTGATGATCAGGTCTAGTATATTATCTCCTCTTATGGGAATGGTGACTAGTTGTTCCATCGCATTTGAGTTTATGAATTCTAGGAACCTTTGGGCTAGGGTGTTGGGGCTTGAGTAATGTTCCCAGTCTATGTTTGGGTAGTTGAAGTCTCCCAATATGATGGTATTTGGAGAGACATTCATACTCTCCAGTGTCTTCAGGAAGGCTGAGTGGGGTTCCTGAGTTTGAGAGGGTGGTCTGTAGCATGCTACAAACTGTAGGGCAGTTTTGCCTATGGTTAGTTGCACCTGGATGGTCTCCGATGCTTCATGGGTTGCCACTATCCTGGAGGTGTGGGTATCTTTGATGAATATGGATACTCCCCCTCCTTTTGTGGTTCAGTCCAAGTTTTGGGGCCGGAAAGCATGATATGAGGTAAAACCTGGAAGTGCTGGGGTGCTCTCAGGAGCCTTGAACCAGGATTCAGTCACTGCACAGACATCGATGTTCTCCATACTGAGGAGGGCTTCGAGAGCGTGCATCTTGAGGTTTAGACTTCTGGCATTGAGCAGCATTACCCTTATTTTTTTTTCACTTGTGTTTTCTAGGGAGGTGGGTTTGTCTTTTGAGCCTTGCCTAAAAAAGACACTATGGGGGTGGCAAGAGCCTTGGCCAATATCCGGAAGCCCAGGGGTGACAGGTGCAAGCCATCCCTTGCAAAGCAGCGTGGCTTGTCAAGCATGTCATCCCAAGCAGACAGACATTGGATCCCCTTAGAATGACACCAGTAATTAAGCCAATTGTTAAAGCTGATCATTTTGTCTTTGTACTGTGGCATCATTCTTGGTGAGGGTAAGATGCTGCTCAGGGTCAGGGTCATACCGGCCTGGGCTACATAATCAGAGAGCTCCTCTATGTCTCTTTTCATGTAGTCCAGGGAGGTACGTCTCAGGTCATTCACACCGGCATGGACAATGACTGAGTCATATTTGTACTTGCTTTGGAGTGACCTGAGTGCTTGTGTTATGTGGATTCTAGCTCCCAGGCAGCTTACTGTAACCCTTTCCTTTTTCAGTCTGGTGAGCGGGACGCCAGTGTGTCTGACTATGGAGTCACCTATTACAAGTGTATCTGGCATGTTGTTTGGCCTTAAGGGCTGTGACTGTTTAGCACACTGACTTTGTGAACTATGTGTTGCATGTGCTATGTCTTGAGGTAGTGGTGGTCGCTGGTGTCTGCTTTGGAGGCCTCTGTTGTTTTGGTAGATTTTTAATCAGAGCCTCCAGTATGTTTTGTGTGTTTATGTGTTTGGTTTGCAGTTGTGATAGGTCTATGTGAGACTGGGTTTGTGGTGTGCGTGGTTACCTTCTCCTCCTGACTGGTTTTGCCAGTACTGAGTTGAGAGAGCTCAGCCTCCAGTTTGGCTATATAGTTGCATCTCACATATATTTGTATTTGTTGGGAGGAGGAGAGGGTTGTCTGTGTACATGAGGCAATTGTAACATTGCCTCAAGATTCCCAGATTCACCAACCGAACAGGAGAGGACGCCAGCAACTGACCCTTCGACATGCTAGAATAGTGTAAAGGATTGCTGTGTAACTGAGTCAGAAAGGACCTATAGGGAAATGGGTACTCAAGGGGATTTAGGTGAATGAAGTACTTTCTTTTTGTTTAAGAGTGCTTTACCTGTCTAAAAATGCTTTAGGAGCAAGTGCTGGGCTTTTCAGATAGAGAATAGGCTGTTTAGATTGCAAGTAGAGCAGTTCTAAGGGAAAAATTGAAGAGCAGACTTTGCGGGGCCAGAAATACTTTAAACTTGATTAACCGGAGCTGCCCGATGCTGCTCTATGAGCAACTTCGCGCAAAAGCGGGCTTTAAACAGGGGGTTGAAAAGAGCTAGGAATGGACCGCAGGAGGGTAATGCACCTACATCACCTGTGAATGCAAAGAAAGACTCTAAATTACAATAGACACACAGACACACACACACACACACACACACACACACAGACACACACACACACATACCATGCATGTGATTTGACAGATGGCATGCAGCATGCCTGTGATACAGCAGAGGGCATGCAACTCAGACATTAATAGTGTTAGTAAGCATACCTCCCTGGGGTGCACACTACAGCAAGCAGGTGTCATATCAGTAGCCATGCAGTTCACACAATCATGGTAGTATGCATGCAGCCCCGTGTTACACCATGTGGACTAGAACAGGATAACAGTACACATGGCTGACGTGACCTTGTCATGTAATCTGCTGACGTGTGCATTAACATGCATACATGTCTGACACAATGGTGTCCTGACACATGTACAGCATCGTAATGGGCATCACATTGCAGTGTTGTCTGTATGCCCTACAGATAGAATGCATGTTTAGCAAATGTGCATGAGCATGGAAGGGTAGTGTGAGCCGTCTACATTGCTATACAGTGAGAAGTACAGACACTGTGCCATTGCATGGCATCATGAGGCATCTATATTGCTGTACAATGCATAATATGTACACATTGCATAGCCATAACTGCATGCATACCCATGACATAACTGTGGATTGTGACCCACAATGCTGAAATGTATACACACAAAACCATGCTGTGTCAAGTGACAGGTCACTGGAGGACCTACAGATGACACCCCTGCACAACAACTTCAGGGTCTTAGCTGCCTGGCAACCATGTCCACACATAGCGGACATGTCAATTCACCATTTCCCACGACATTGATGTACCACACACACGAGGTGCACAGCTAACGGTGATGTCCTACATCAGCAAGGGAAATGTACATTATTTGTGGCCTGATGTGGTGTCAATGTCTGTGGAAGCTGTACAGGTGACTACTGTCATGCTATGACACAGCCATGATGTTCAACAGATCTTATATGGTAGACTTCAGTGACACCTCCACTAGCTGTGCACAGGCTTTTAGGATGTCCAGTATACCTCATCAATGGTATAATCAGTCAACTAAGGCTATAATTGGACCATGTGTGGACAATGTGCAACAGGGTGTATACACATCACATCTACTGTGTGGCTACGTGTCTCTGGCCATCCCCCATGGCCATGTGTGCACATGTGTTGGCCAAATGTGTGTGATGGCCATCTATCTCACATGTCTGTGTTTTCCCATATGACATACACCCATAGATGTCAGATGTGTCACCATCCACAGGGCTATGCAGACAACGGGTTGTATGTTTGGTATGTGGGGTATGGGTCATGGGATAGTGTGACAATATTGCAGCCAGAACACTACATGTCTGGGACATGTCAGATGGCACATCACAATGTGTGCACCCAATGCAGGGGCATATAACACAATGGTGACACCTGTGGGCTGCCCATATCACAGCTCACTGTGTGGTACTGTTTGCATTCACACATGTTGTGCCAATGCATACTACATATGCCTCCATTGTAGAACACCTCCACCGTTGTATGCACAGCTGACCACACATGTAGAAATGACAACTACTGTGGTTTCAAGTCGGTGTATCACTTCGTTTGTATATATTGCACATGGGTGGCCTGTGTGAATGATGGGTGATGCGACCTGTAAATCGTGACTGGAACGAACATCAAGTGTGCAACTGTTAACTGGCCACATGGCAAATAGATCTATGCTTTAACATGCCTGATACTGATGACAGTCTCACCTGCAACGGACTCATGTCTGTGTGGCACACCAGAGGTACCTGTATAGGGGTGACACAGCAGCATGAACATTATCCATGACTGTATGACAGCCACAGGGTGCACTGTGCATGTTAACATATTCACCTGTATAATAGCATATAGTATGTACATGTGTGCATACACAAGGTAGCATAGTATATGCAGCACGTGTGTCCACATACCTTGCATATGTTGTTACTTTACATAATGTACAGTGACACATGCAACTAAATGGGATATAATAGCCATATGTGCAGTACTGACTTACCAGGCAACTCCAGGCTCATTGGTTGGGAAACACCCACCTCCATGATGGCAGCTAGTGTGTGTGGATGCTGTTCTGAGGGTGTCCCCAGACTGGCCAGTAGCTCCTTGGTGTGTGTGAGTGGGGGCTGGGTTGGTGGCCCACCACCTGTTCCACCTTGTTCCCTGGCGACTGCAGTGGCACGCTGTTTTGCATGTCGTATCAAGTCCGTGCAGTGTCTGCGCACCTGCTGGTAGGTGCGGTTATGGCCACCCACATCGTTTACCCTCCTGTGTAGATCCTGCCACAGGTCATCCCGCTGCTGGGCATGCTGTGGCACATGGCTGAACAACACCTCGTAGTTCTCATGGAGGTACGGGATGAGGACATCATCCTCCTGGCGGCTGTATGCTGGAAGGCGTGTATGAGGCATTATCTGTAAGACATAATGATGGTAACAGGTCACAGTTTCAGAGATGTACAGAGATACTGCTGCACATACATTTCTATGACATCTAGTACATCTGCACATTTATCTTTGCAAATCATCATGACACTGACATGACTGATGTGTTTGTGTCACACACATGTAACACCCGTTATGCATTGGATATCATCACCATATATGTGTGTCACCTCATTACAGTGTTCATACTCCATGTGAATGATGTCTTGATGTGGGCATGTCTATTTGCCTGCACTGGTGTTCTTACCTATCTGCACATGCCTGGATGTGTCCACGGTAATGCTGTTGACCTTGATGCTGTGTATATGTCACATATCAACACAGACACAGCCTTAATGGACTTGAGCAGTGACAATGCACACATACGCATGGACACCTGTACATGCATGTGTTTTGCCATATACATCTACACAGCACTGTACAGCTGTTCAACATCCTGCCACGGATCGCCTGTGTTGCACATGTGATAGACATGGGACAATGGCTAGTCGGACGTCATTCACAGGGATTATCAACCATAGCATGTACGGGCAAGGTTTCCTAGCTGTAACAGACAGCCATTATGCCACCGCGAGGTGCATCAGTGCCACATTACTGATCCGGACAGTTGATACTACATCTAACATGCGGCCATCACACCATGTATGACTGGGATGACATGTGCAGCTGTGATGGACAAGGTTGCATGGTTTGGCGGGAGTATGTCACATGTATGGCACAGGGATCTGTCCAGCATGTGGCGATCCTAGTATTAGGACGGTGGCTGTCCACGACGTATGTCGTACAGATCAGGATATGGACATGTAGCATGTCCATCATCATGGTGTAGCAAATGTCTTTATGCAAGGTAGACAGCATGCTGCATAGTGGAGGTGAGGATTGTAAAGGCTGGTATCGCCCATCCATGCATGGCCATTACCCCTTAAAGGTGATATGTGATCCAATATTGGTCACCCCAGTGCTGTATATGCCTATCCAATGATCTCCGTGCTCATGGATGGCACCCTGTCATGACATGGGTACCTCGTATGACTACCCAAGGGGCCTGGAGACGTCACCAAGGCAGGGAGGTGTACTGCACAACACCATCCCTTACACAGTGTCCATAATGTTGACCACAGCCTAGGTGGTAGTTAATGGGTACAGGGATGTTCACCTAGCGGTGACAATGCTGATATCATCCATCAGAATGTGCACATATGTCACACACCTCACTCACACAGCCCATTCTGTATGTTGTTCACAACACTGACACAGCTATTCCTCATAGGTCATGGCCATTCACATCCTTACATACACAGATGCCTAACATTTGTCTGTGTGGTTTGGGCTACAATGAGGGTGGAGTACAACACATTAACCCTGTTCTACTGTAGCTGGTACTGGTGTGATATGTACATGTCACTCTGGCACCTTTTGTAGTTGTGAGTCTGTCAACAGGCCACTGGTAGAACACTCCTGTGACATACAAAGGTATTTGTAATCATACATCCGTACTGTCTTGTACATCTGTACTGCTAACATCTACAGTGATAATGGTTCATGGACATGCACACCATACTCAGCAGGGTTATAGTGCGGTGCCACCCATTATGACTGTCGTCACCACTTGTGGGTTGATATTATCCAACACCCTATCTGTATTGTATGGTCATGCTAGGCACTTGTTCAGAACTTGTGAGCATGTCATGATCTACTGATTAATATAGCACCCATTCCACACCATTTCCCACAGGTACACTGGCTGTCCTAAAATGTCCAGCTTGCTTATGGTACAACAGCTGTTGTACACACGTAACGCAAATATCCTGTGAGACATGGTTGTATATACAGGCATGTCCAACTGTCACGTAACAGTGCTATTGCCTGTCTATATGATGGATACGTCGTACATGTGGCAATAGAGCGATTGTCTCATGTACACATTCAATACTCACCTCCCAACATACGACACTACAGCCTGTGGGGGATGCACTTATGCAGCCCTGCTGGGGGTAATGCTGTCACCAACCCTGACTGCACCTGACAGTCATGTGGGGATGTGTAACATTCGCAACACACCCCACTCATCACATAGTCTCACATGATCTCCACCACAGGCCACACATATGAGAACGACTTGTGCAGTACCTCTCCATACTCTGTGTAGGCACCAGAGGCAGCCCCCATCACGGAACACAACATCACCAACTTATAGCCCACAGACTCATGTGTGCCCATCACATACAGCCAATAGGGTGTTATAACATACACAACACACCAGTCATAGGTGACTCTTTAGGCGGTCACACTGCAGTTCCACACAGCAGGCTACACAAGGCGATAGTCACTTACATCTTGCTGTCGGGTAACTGGTTCTGCAACGTAACCTATGCACCCATGCCACACCTCACCAGGTACGATGTGACTGTCATTCTCCATGTTAGTGTGACTGCCCTGAGATGCCACTTCACAGACGACGTGTGCAGGGACATGCAATAGCTCACCAGTCTTGTAGCCCTGAAGGTGTGGGCCTAGCCCTGGGGAGCATTATGCATTCATCTGGACCCGATACCACTGTACAACGACTGAATGTGTCACTTCAACAGTTGCCTATGCTTCTGCTGTCATTCCACAGGCATCTGGTATCTGTCTGCTTTCACTGACCTGGTCAAACACAATGTTTTGGCACAGATGACCTACACCTGTCAGCCCTGGGAGTACAGATCACATGTAAGGCTCTTGCTGCTTCTATACTGCCTGTCTCGCACAGTTTCCAATAACAGTCCCCGGCAGAACAGGAACTGGCAAGCAAGACATGGGATCATGTGACACAATGCTTGCATCATCTTCTGTGACGCACACAGGCAAGGCACACCTTATAATGCAACACTCCAATATCTCTGCAGTGACTGGGACCTGCCTCTAGGCTCTGCAGAGCACACCTGCAATGACAGGTTATGGACAGACCATACCTTTCAGGCACATACCTGGACCGGCACACCCACAGCTGAGGTGTTCCCATATCCCACTATATTGTACACACATCCTGGCTAGTTATTTAGCACAATGCATCAGAGGTGCTACACGTGCAATTAACTGTGTCCGGAACTGCTATACACATTGTAACAAGCTACAGATTCAACAACATACCCCACGGTTACCAGACCTCATTTGTTGGTGTACTGGACAGTAGGGCTCAGACAGTTACTACTGATGTGTGACTGACACTACCCCACACTTAACTGGGATAGCCACTCATGTACCGACACATCCATGAGTCATATCCTCCACTCGGCTGGATCAACCCATACACACCACCTCCAAGACCTACATTAACCTTGACATGACCACTACCAACATGTGACTGGTGTTCCACACCTGGGGTTATCCCCTCATTGGTGGGTTCCGAACATAATCAACCTTGTTAGCCACATCCCGGCACCACACCCTTCATGGCATACACAGTACATGAGTACTACAACACCTACTACAGACGTCTTATGACAGCGGTTGTTAACGTCATGACACCCGTGCAGATGGACAATGCACATACAAATGCTGAAACATACCCCAGTGCACTTCATTAGCATGTACACGACTGCATGGATCATGCTATTCCAAACAGAGCCATGATGGTACACACCAGATAACAGACGCCACTCTGGTGGTCAAGTTCCATGGACATAATGTACAACAACAGGTGGAGGCTGTTGCACAGTGGTGTACAATCCCATGGGTGGGGTAGCTCACTGGTCAGCCTCGGTAGGGCCACGGGATCCCTCATCACATACTCCAAGACTAGCTACGTACACATTACTGCGACACATTCCGGGGTGTACCACAAGGCATTATGGTGGTATGTCAGTAGTCGATGGCAACACCCACATCTGCTCTCACATACAACAGTCACTCAGGAACATTACAGACCCAGGTGATGTTGGCAACATGCTGGCGGATGGATTCAATGCTAACATTACACCCTCTCACTCACTACAGGGCCACAATCCATGCAGGAACATTGCGGTGTCCCTGCGGTCACAACTACACAGTACTAACCTGCACTCTATATGTCCTGGGACACTGGCCCCATGTCACCTTCCAAAGTCCCAGGCTGTGATGTCCACAAACCTCTGAACGACATGTCTCCCCACTAGGCCACCATATTCAGTAATAGCCTTGTATCAGACATTGTGGCCCCTGAATGGCACACAGCAACATTTATCACACTCCACACAGGTGGCACCATAATGCACGAGTGGGACTATAGTCCTATACACCTGACTGGACTGTTCTGCACGGCTATGGGGCACACCATCAAGGACGTCATTCACAGAGACATTGTTGGGCTCCGGTCCTTTGATGCCACCTGGGTTGGACTTGTTAGGGCCAGAGCATGGCCCCTACACCTGGTGGACTCCTTTCATACAGTTACCAGGGTAGTTGATGATGGTACGGGAGTCCACACATCCTACATTGTCCTCTCATAGCCTTTCAGCACCGTTCTCCATTCTGGTATTGACAACATACACATACAACTGCACATCGTACCCTATGTCTCAGGATGTTATGCAACGTGGCTCATGGACAGGACACACACAATGAGGGTAGCATACCATAGTACCTACTGCATTTCAGTTACATTTGGCATACCACAGTCCTCAGTCATTGGGCCCCTCATGTTCAGTATATGCTTCCCTGAGGTACAGGCTAGCACGGAGGGACTTTCCCTGCCTAGTTTTACAAACCCCTGCATACAAAGCGCCATGATTGATCCACCAGCTGATACTGACTCCATCCATACGGGTGTCACTGTGACAGATACCTGATATGAATATCATGGCCTCAAGCTGCATGACAAGGTGCATGAACATCACCTTTGCATTACACCATTCACCCACTGACTATCACATAGGTGGTAGTCCCCTACATACATGTCACATTGTACATGTTTGTAGTACACACGTATGTCACACCCACTCCTGTGGTTACCGTATTGCCATTGTGGCGTGGATATCCTTCTACGTGGCCACACTTATCTGTACTGGGTATGTAGCTGGTACATAGGCACCCATTGTACCTCTGAACTCAAGACTTCTACACACATTCAAGGGTACACCACCCCATTTAGGGTGTACCTTACACAACAGCTACAGCTTTACATACCACACCATTAACACGCCATGACGTTTATTGAGCTCCGACAGTTAAAGTATGCGGCTGAACTACGGACACCATGTCTGTACACATTTGCATACTACATACTCAGGGGTGACCTCTGCTGAACAGACAGAGCCCATGTCCACAACAATATTAATGGATATACTCCACATACGCGACATAAGCAAAAGCCACTGTGAGCAACATGCTCATGGATATGTGCACACACGCAACAATGAGTGGGATGTGCTTGAGGGTTACATTCCCAAACCGGACACTCACCGTGCTTTGGAACATGAGTCCTATGTACATCACGCAGGGACACTCAGTAGCACTGTTCATGTGATACCTCCCTTGGTGGTTGGGAGACACATGTACGCCAGGGATCACTGCAGTGGCTGTACTGTGCAGAGGTGCAGGTAACACATGGCTCTGCTGTTCACAGGACACTACCCTAGAGAGGTGCCACTGGTGTGAACACTAAAGTTGTGCTTACACATGGACTTGTCAGACTGCATAGTACCCGACTATGAACCTGTGAAGCTATTACATGTCCTTTGTGCATGGTTACTTGGTAGCCCTTCCATTTAGATTAACTATCATGCTATTGCAATGTCCCGTGCCTTCAAGCCATATGTATCCTGTTATTGTACATGCCAATAGACGATACCTTCGGTATGCATGATATGCCTGTTATGCTGTGTAGAATATCTGACATATCTACCTACAATACTATACATTACACATATTTCACATAGTATCCCATAATGCAAAGCATACTTGCACAGCGGGACCACCTTAGACATGTCATTGTCGTTATATGCCCATACACATGCCTACTGTGACAGTATATCAACATATACTATCCCCTGCTATGGCACATACTTGTTGGACATACCCTACCACTGACGGCGGGTTGTATGAATTGTTCTGTTTAAAGCCCTCATGTAGCATCCCTTGTGGTGTCTGTGATGTGTACCTTGTGGCCCACTGCTGGACGCACAGTTTCTACATGTGTTAGTATGCTCAGCAAGACATCACTACATAAATACCTTTTCCCACTTTATGCATTGCGGACACTTTTAATTAATGCAAACCAGGCTATACATACAGTAAATAATTAATAAAAAACATGCTATACATAAACGTACATACCGAGTGTTCTACATACCTTGTTATCGTTACGGACTTTCGTCTCTATCTCTCTCACACTGCTTAAACAGGTATTTTGTATGAGCATACGGTTTGAATGTCTGGCAAGTCATCCTTATATACGTCGATACCTGTTCCTCCCGCCAATTGGTGTTCCTGAGTGACTAATTACTTGCATATCAGCTGTGCAGCTACTCCATTCGCAAATTACGTGGCAACAGTGGGGTATAATTGAATTCTCCACTTGGGCGTTGCTCATTTGCCCTACCATCAGGGAGACGGCCTGTATTGTGTTTTGTTATGTGTAACTGCAACTGCTATGCATGGAGACAATTATACTTTGGATTCATGTCCCCCGTGGATTGTGTGTGACTGCTAGAGTATGTGGTTCAACATGTGGGTGTACCTGTCATCCCAACGTCTGATAACGGACTGTTGCAAACAAAACTTGTAACATCGCCGTTTGTTCCATTATATAACGGCTGCAATTTTGCATGGCACCTTTAATTGTGTCTCTCACAAGGTATGTTGACGGTTCTGCAGATGTAATTGACTGACTGGATGTTTGTGCTGTTATTACAGTCTGTATTGCTATGGTTTCTAGTGTGGGGGATGTCAATGGGTGTACGTAGCATATACAGGTTTGTAGGGCTTGCATTTCTACATATTCCAGATATATGTGTGTGGGCCCCGTCCCTAATTAAAGAGCTATCAGTTAGTAGACTTATGTTACGGGATTGTACATTGGGCCGTTGTTAATTGGTTTCTATATAGTATGCAGGTGAGGTTGCTACTTCCATACCTCCGGAATTGCAGCGATATGTAAAGGGATATGTCTAAATGGCAGCTATCCCATGTATTTCTGTCCCAGATATTTGCAGTCACTGCGGTTGTTTTGGTAACACAACCTCTTTGCCATGGGTTGCCACCTTTTCATATGGCCATTGTTGGACACTTGCGGGACGCACAGCGGTGTTTACAGGCCAACACATAGCCACGCTCAGTACACAGGTTAGCACATACTTTTATCCTCAATACATACCTATTGTGGGACTTTGGCTACTTATCATATTGCATGTAACATTTACGTTTCTTACATACAGGCATAACTATTTAATGCAACTATTACATTATATATGGGACATATTAATGTCCTACAATCCCGGACATTTGCCCTTTGTAATGATTTATGTCAGGACACACCTGCCAGGGAGGGACTGTCCCTCCTAATGTGGGACAGGTGGTAACCGTATGCCTACGGCTAGCTATACCCACACCTACCGTAATGATCTACCTCCGAGTTGGCACTAACAGACACATGATGCGGACACACACACACACACATTACAGTCACACGGGGATGCACACGGCACCCTCAACACACACATACACAGACTACGGCACTCACAAACACAGTTGAACACAGTAACTACGTGGACCGCAACACCGGCAGCAGTAACTAAATGTCCCTTCATATCATCATACTATTACTCGTGGTTGTACTGTTCCGGTACTGTGTTCTTTCAGTCTTTCAGCCTCGTGGTTACGCATGTCAGTATGTTACACATTCCATAGTTGGCGGTATCCTATTTATTTGTACCTCCAAGGTGTTATGAATGTTGTTGACCTATCTATATATATTTGCAGATATCGCTGAATCCGTATATATCAACATATATCACTCTATCGCCCTTTCTATCTGTATTATATATATGTATATATGTATACATATATATATATATATATATATATATATATATATATATATATATCTGACGGGGAAAGTGACAGGCAAGCTACATCTTTCATTGTGTACTTGTTGGTGTATACTGTTTCCTGGACTCCGCACATTTGTGTCTGTACCTGTCACATTACACACCTGCCATAGGTTAGGGTTACCAGTTGTCCCACTCTGCGAGGGACAGTCCCTCTTTGGGCAGTTGTGTCCTGCATAATATTTGTAAACATGGCAAATGTCCTGAGATTTTGGAACATACCTATTTCCTATAGTTTATGTAATAGTTGCATGAAACAGTTATTCTGTATCTGAACCACCTATATGTTCTAGAAACAGAATAAGTAAGTAAACATTACAAGGATGAGCTTTTATCTAGGCAAAACAGTGAAGTTCTCAATTTCACATTGGCCGGGTGTATGTGTCGGACTGCAGACATCTGACGTATGTCCCACATTGGTCATTTGAAGAGGTGGCAACCCTACCATAGGTACATCTTGGCTAGCAATAGTGTTAGGTGATTCTATACATGACTGCGTGTTCTACTCCTGGCAGTGGTCATTTTACCCTTCAGAGCAGACGCTATTAGTACAGGGGTGATTACTGCTGGTTTCACCTGTTCTGGACATCATTGACTGTGATCTGCACGATATTCGGTGAAGCTTATCCCTGTTTCGCGCATATCCATATAGTCATATTTAAACGTCACTTACCAGCAGTGGGCAATGCATATTCCCGCTAACGTGTGCTACACATATGATCTGATGACCTGCATCCGACATGCATTACTCGTGCCTTCGGGATTACGTTACATCCCTTGCAAGATGTGGGACCGGGAACATGCATGACGGTCACTGCATTTAACACATGGCCATCTGGGATTTGTACACGTGTTATGTCGTTTTGTACGTGGAGTATACTACGGCTGTTACTCCATACTGCACTCGCATGGGTAACTCAGTTTACATATTGCGGAGTCCAGTTAACGGTATGTCCATGTGATGTTTACTGGATGTGCTCCGGCATTGGGTATGTATATCACAGTGAGCCACACACGATACTGTGCTACACCTTCAAACGACCGTAGGTGGAGCATGCTGGGGTGACGAATACCTGTCATGGGTACACCCCATGCCTTGATACAACATCCATGATTATATTATGTGCAGCCCCTCATTAACGCAGCAGGGTCTCCGTGCTGAGTGTGTGCAGAACAGTGCTTACACACATGTGCTCCCACAATTGCCTCTGCTCCACTAAGCGACAGTTGGTTACTCGATGTTGTGGCGATAGCGGACACTGTTTGCCCCGTTTGGTGTATGGCCTCTGACAATCGGCCGTGTACCTACCGATATACCTGGGAACCTATACACACAGCACCACCATATGCTGATAGGCGCATGTACTGTTCAGGTGTTGACATTCCGTGTTCCGATAGCTGTTGTGTGTACAATGTTTGAGGGCTGCCTATGTAGGATTCACACAGTGGGCCACCTATACATTGCAATTTACAGGTGGTCGTGTTTGTGTGCCATCCATTTTACTATGTGTGCAGGAGGAGTGGTGTGTCAGTCCGTAGGGGCCTACACTGTCAGAGTATGTGCTATACGTTCCCTCTTTGCCAAGGCATAGGCATATTGGGCACGCCTCCGTCTGCCTACTGGGGCTGGCACAGTGTGTTCATGGTCTGAATCCCTCTGTGCCTGTGATGGCCTTGGCAATTGCGGTGGGCTATGAGGGCCTTCACCATTTTGTCCCTGCTGCAGCTGTTTCCACAGGATCATATTATGTAGCATGGCACATACTATGACGATGTGGGCACACGTGCCTGGAGAGTACTGCAAGGCTCCACCAGATGTGTCCAAGCACCGGAACCGTGATTTCAGCATCCCAAACACACGCTCTATGATGATTCTGGTTTGTGCGTGTGCCTCATTATGGCATTCTTGCATGGGTGTGTGTGCATTTCTGATGGGAGTCATCATCCACGGCTCCAGTGCATAGCCAGCATCCCCCTGACAAATACCTGATACAGCTGTGAGGCATGCCAGATATGGGAGTCATGGTAGCTTCCAGCACACACATCCATGACAATGCCCTAGGCATTGCACATGACCTGGCAGTTGATGGAGTGGAATCCCTTGCGGTTTATGTAGCGCCTACCATGCTCACCGGGTGGTGACTTGATTTGTATGTGCGTGCAGTCTATCACACCCAGTACCTCCGGGTAGTGTGCCACACGGTGGAAGTGGCGCATATTGCTGGCCAACTCCTCCTGTGTTCGGGGGAAGTATATATGCTCATTGGCATGTGGTAACATGGCATCCAGGAACTGGTGTAGTACCCTGGATGCTGATGCCTGTGAGATCCCCATTATATCTCCAGTTGGCCTTTGAAAGGTACCTGTGGCTAGTATTCGCAAGCTTACACATACCTTCGTGTCCACTGGGATGGGTTCCCCTCTGTTGTTTCTGGTTCTCAGGCGTGGCCAGCACAGCTCCACTATTTGCTGTAGGATGTCCCTGTCCACCCTGTAATGCTCTACTATCTCCAGATCATGTAGCCCCTGGTATGTTACCCTTGGTCTGAACACTCTTCTCCTCCTCCGGGGCCTGCGGTGGTTGTTGGCATCATCCTCCACAACACCGTCAGTCTCTAACACATGCTGATGAATCACAGCTATGGCAGCTCCCAACATGTACATTTTAAAAGTTCCCCGTGTGTTTACACCTATGGTGCAGTGTTTGGGAATACACAGGTGTGTGTAGGGTGCTTTCACACTTTATACTATTGTGCTGTGAACACCGATGATGTCATAGGGTGTGTATGTACGATCGTAGCTACAGGGTATCGTATGTGTTTTACTACCAGAACTACTATTGTGGTGCCTTTGGTGTTGAATTACATATGGCTGACGTGGATTACATCTTGACCTTCCCTTTACATTTCTGCACATTCCACCTACCATTTTCTGGCATGCATCCTGCAGCCTGCTTTCATTTGTACTTTCCTAGACCTGGCGTATCTTGCGTAATGTGTGCTATTGCCGGTCTACTGTCGGTTTGCTTTGCTCTGCTATGACAGATCTCCTATCTTTGCAATCCAATGCCTCCCCTCCTTTCTTTGCATTCCAATGCTTCCCCTATCCTGTTTTGCAGGTTTCTGCGAGCAGACTTGTCAGCTGCCGTCGAATGGCCGCCGTGAGTTGATTGGTGTTGATTGCTCATTAGTACTCCAATTACCCTACTTCGGCATTTCCTTCTTTTCTTCCCCTGACCTTCCTGTTTGTGCTAATGTTCGCAGTGCGTGCATCCACCTATTGGGTTTCAGGCACATTTTCATCCCCGTACACATGCGCTTTTGGGCACCATGTGTGCTCTCAGCTAAACGATTCTATACCTTCCTCCCCACCCCTGTCCTGCAGCTTTGCTTAGCAACGGCCAGGCCAGATTTGCATTGCTCCAATGTGCTTACTGCTATGGTGGCACACCCCTCTGCTGCTGTCATGTATCTCCTCTGAGCCACTCCTCTGTGTTATAGCACTGCGCCGTATGGTACAACCTTCATCCGGCGGGACATTTGCGATTCAGTATTATCTGCCTCATTTGCATGGCATTGACTACTAATTCATAGTTACCACGCCGAACACTGTCGCAGGCCCTTAGCAACCCTTGCACCTTGGTTGTGGTGTTCCATGCCTACCATTGTGTATTATGGTGTAAACCTGATTTGTATTACATTGCGATTTTATGACATTTTTATATAATTTCTTTATGTTTCGGTTTGCGCACACATGCCCTGCGGTTGTACTGTGCGTTACTGTGGACATGACATTAAATGTTGTTTTTTAGGTGTTGTGCATCTTGTCTTATGCCATTGGCTGTGTATTTCGCCATTGGCATATGTTAACTTTGTAATACATGAGTCTGGTCCGCTTCCATAGCTCCGATGTTCGGTTTGGGAAAATGTAAACCGTGTTTTTTGGTTTACATTTCCGTGGGCTTACGCTACACCTGCACCACTTCATGAATCACTATCTGCCTTCATTTGCATGGTGTGACACTGCGCATGGGGTGATTAGCATACCTTTGCCGAGGGCTGCGCAGTTCTGGCATACGCCGGTAGTGCAAGTGGTATTGGATCGTACCTGAATCGCTCGACGGCCATATTTGGCATTATTCCGCCTACGCTACGCCTGCACCTGGCGCAAGCTTCATGAATCCCGGGGTATGTATATATACACAGCGGTGGTGGTGCTGCAGTAGCGTCGCCGCCTCACAGTAAGACGTTGTCCTGTTCGATTCTCAGCTAGAGCGTCTTCTGTGTGGAGACATGCGTGAATGGGCGTACCTTCGCTGAATGTTGTGCGTCAGGGCTGGCAACTCGGCACGTAAAAATCTACTGCCAATCATTAGCGGACCGGAGTTCCGCTGTGGCGATTCTAACCGGAAAAGCCGAAAGACACAACATGTGTATATATATATATATATATATATATATATATATATACACATACACACACACACACACACACACACACACACACACACACACATATATATATATACATGTAAAACTGCAAAGTGTGAAGACTTAGAATTATAAAAAAATAGAACTTCAATGGACTAAAAGAAAGGCACACTGTTGCTGAACGGATATTAAGCTTTTGTTCTTGTTAAGATGTAAGAATTTCTTATTAGAAGTATTTGTGTATTAGTAATTCAGAATTATTTCGTATTCTGAGGAAGTTCTTACATCTTAACAAGAATAAAAGCTTAATATCCATTCAGTGTCAGTGTGCCTTTCTTTTAGTCCGTTGAACTTCTATTTATATATATATATATATATATATATATATATATATATATATATGTACATACACACACATACACACACACACACACACACACATATAAATATATATATATATATATATATATATATATATATACACATATATATAAAATATATATATATGTATATACATAAACGATGCAGTAAAAATGTCTGCACTTACAGCTGGTGCAGGGCCAAACCAAACCAAATTCCAGTACACAAAAGCCCAGCACCAAGAGGTAATAAGCACAACAGACCAAAAATAATGAGATTATTTATTAGTTCCAGACCGGTTTCGGCGAACCTGCCTTCCTCAATGGGATATGTGACAAAAAAAAACACATAATCATACCATTTAAATAGTACAACCCTCCAGTGAAAAGTCAGCTTCACATATTGTGTCATTTCGTATAACAATTGTTAACATTTCCTAAACAGTAAACAAATAATAATGAATGTCAACATCTTATAGTCTATAAATAACAAATTTTACAAATATTATAAATTTCATAAATGATCATTGAGCCCTGGTGAAAAAAAGACCCCCCCCCCCAGTTTTATAATCCAATATTTCTCTTTTCTATTTAAAATAGAATGCCAACCCTGTCTATTACTTCTGTTGCCATGGATCCTATCTATAATCATAAAGTAAAATGGGCAGTACCATGAACCGTACAGTGTCTATATAGTGCATTCATTAACCTTTTATTACGTATATCACTCCGATGCTCAGATATACTGAGACGCAAGGGACATGATGTCTGCCCTATACAGAAGGCCGAACAGGTGCATGTCGCTAAGTATATTACCCAATCCGTTCCACAGTTCCCAAAAAATCTGGTATTAAAAAGCTGACTGGTATTCTTACTAGTGAATTGTTTGGACTTAAATATATACTGACATGAGGAACAATGGCCACAGGGAAAGGTGCCCAACAATTTATCCCCAGTAATAGTAATCTGATGATATACTGCACCCCCTGTACTGGTACATTTGAAATGGGAAAAATATGATCCCAATGTTTTCCTCTTCTATATGAAAACTGACAAATGGGACCAAGAGCATGATGTAACTCATCATTAGCCAAAAGTATATTTCAATGTTTGGAAATTACCTTCCAAATCAGATTGATATTATGCCCATAAGTGGTTACAAATCTAATATTATCAGATTCCACCCTCTGTGTTTTTTCTTTATATTGCAATAATTGCATCCTGTCCAAATCTGAGGCCCAATTGCTGGCAGCTATGATATCCTGTTGTTTATACCCTCTAACTCTAAATCTGTTAATAAGATCCTGTTGTGATGTACTATAATCATCCATGGTGGAACAGGTTCTTTTTACACGTAAGAACTGGGACTTGGGAATGTTATGGATGGTATGGCTTGGATGCATGCTGGTGGCAAAAAGCAAGTTATTATACTGGGGATACTTGCTATACACCTGGGTTCTGAGTGTGTTATCAGAATTTCTGATAACTGTCACGTCAAGAAAATTAATTTGATGGTAATCAGAATTTAGTGTAAACTCTATTCCCCATTTGTTATCATTCAAATATTCAACAAATTCCAATAGGTATTGCCTATCAAGTCACCACACCAACCAGCAATCATCCAAGTACCTCCTCCAAATATGCAGTTCATTCATTTAAATATTGTGAGTAGAGTCATATATCAGCTGTTCCTCAAGATATACCATGAACAGATCCACATAAATGGGTGCAAAAGATGCACCCATTGCAGTTCCCTGGATTTGCCAGAAGCATTCACCCTGGAAGTAAAATACACTCTTGCTGAATTCTTGCTCCGCCATACATATTAATAATGTATTGAAACCGGCTGGATACAAATTAGCTAGATCCAACCAGTAATGTAAGGCCTGGAGCCCAGCCCAGTGGGAATGTTAGTAAACATCAAGGGTATATAGAAGCCAATCAGGCTCTAATTGGGTATCTGATAATATCTTAAGAGGGCAGCCATAGTGGTGCAGTGGTTAGTGTTGTCGCCTCACAGCAAGAGGTTCTCCGGTTCGATCCTCGGCTGGGGTGCCTTCTGTGCGGAGTCTGCATGTCCTCCCTGTGGTCGCGTGGGTTTCCTCCGGGTGCTCCGGTTTCCTCCCACATCCCAAAGACATGTTGTAGGTGGATTGGCCCTAGGCATGAGTGTGTGCATGTGTGTGCCTTCTATGGAAGGTTGGGCACTGGGATGGCAACTCAGTACTGTAAAACTCCACTGCCAATCATGAGCGGACAGGTGATCCGCTGTGGCAACCCCTAACCGGGAAAAGCCGAAAGAAGAAGATGATAATATCTTAAGAAACTGCGTCGTATCCTGTATTCTAGCACAAATCAAATTAAGTAGGGGCTTCAGGTATTGGGTCAGAAATACAGAAAGAGGCTCAGTCAAAGAACCTCTACCGGAAACTATTAGTTTACCCGGGGGTTTGGTCAAGTATTTGTGTATTTCTAGTAATAAGATTATAAAATCTGTTTCTGTGGGTCTGAAACAGTCAAATGTAATCTCACAGAATCCGAAATTATACCTTCATCAACGGCCTTATTTAGGAAAGAATCAATTTCCCTTTTGAAATTAGGTGTGGGGTCAATAGGCATGCACATATAATGTTGAGGGTTGGACAACTGTCCATTTCCCTCCCCAGATAATAATTCATATTCATGATGACTACTGCCCCTCCCTTATCAGCTGTTAATATTACTATATTTTTATTATCCTTTAATTCCTGTAAGGCCTGTCATTCCCCAACCATGAGGTTATGACCAAGTGGAGTGTATTGACCCAATCCAAAATGAATGTCTCTGAGCACAGCCTGTTGGAATATAGATACGTGCTTATTCATACGAGGTATATAGTCAGACTTTAAAAATTTAAAGTCAGTCGATCTTTGAGAAGCATCCCTAGAGCCAAAAAACAATCTTAAATTTAGTCTAGAACAAAAATCATGTACATCAGTAACCAAACTAATTTCATCAACAAAAAAGCAAACAACATAGTTTAAGCCTTTACTGAGAAGTTGTTTCTGCTCAGCGGTAATTTCAACATTAGAAATGTTAAGAATATTGTAATCAGCATCCCCTACCGGGACATTAGGGTCTGAAGCAAGCCCTCCACTGTGTCTATTTTTATATTTTTCTCCCATCCCTCCTCCTGCCATGTCTAAAGGGTGATCTGAACTTCGCTGTTTCTTTGGGTCAGGTGAGTCCCGTACATTAACACACTCTGTGTCCATAGCTGAGGTCTCATCAGCAGAAGTACTGCTATATATATTCCTTGTTTTCCTAAGTATAGACCTGGGTCTCCTTCTATTGGTCCCCCCCATGGGCCTGTTGGTCTCAGAAAACCTGACAATTTTCTGAGCATCAAAGGGTTTACCCTTTGGTAATCCGTCAAATCCCTGTTGAACTTCCGTATTTTCTTGTCTTTAATTTGCTTTTCAAAAGTTAATAGCTGCCTTGTGAGCTTATTGAAGCAGATAAGAGTATTAAGGTTGACCTTCATACACTTTCAATTCCCCACACAAATTCTTCACTTCTTCAATTTTCACATCTATCATGCATTCATAATAGGAACTTAAAATACAAACAAATGACATGGATGCATTTTGTTGGGCAAGACTCCACTCCTGCAACAACAATTCATCCATCTTGCCCACAAGGGGTTGTATTTTAACCCTAAGACCTCTAGGTGTAATATCTTTGCTTTGGTAAGCTTTAAAAAGCTTAAGGTGCCAGATATTTGTCCGTAATGTTTTCATTCTCTTTCCTAGTTTGTTACAAGCCAGATTGCAGTCGTTAACTGGATCAATGTTCTGTTCATCAGCATTATTGTCATTTTTATTGGAAATGCCAAAAACACGTCTATCATTTTTATCGGCACAAAGACCCTTCAAAATTGCCTCAAGATCCATGACCATAAGCTCACAATTTGTTGGTTATTCTACCCAAATACCTAAATAATATTAAAATACTGAGCACCCATCTACCAGTGTTATACCAGGGGACTAGTAATCTGCTCCAAAATATGCCCCAAGGGTGCCATATTACTTGTAAACCGATAATCAGTGTGTGAGAGATATCCCTCACCATACAAATATACCTAATAGAATACGAAAGTTCAACAGGGACAAGACAAAAAAAATCCAACTGGCCCTGTATATCACTATAGGAAAGACCAAGGAAAGCATATAAAAGATGTTATTATACATACACAAAAGATTGGTAGTATGTGGAACTATTAAAACACCCCTATCTATGTAGAAACAATGGTCCCCTAAAAGGTATACACTTATAGACAAGTGTCCCTATATCAATAGAGACCAAAAGAAAAATATCAACTATTGTAAACAGGACTACTTGTTTCAACTAGGGCCATACAAAAGCACCCCCGTCTTTATAACACAAATTATAGGGACAATAAATAGGTCTATTCTGAGTATATTTCAATGTAAAGATAGTCCAAGTTATTAAGCATGATGGCATATACATAGAAACCAGGTGGAATTGCTAGTATCATAACACAGGGACACACTGCGACCCAATGTTATTCCCCTTCAAAGCATCATATGTCCAAACAATAGAACAGACTGTGCTAAAATAGCTGCCTATAACATCCAAATATTCCCTCACTGCAGAATATATACTTATAAATAGCAATATGTGTTCAGACACATTCTAGATAATTGCAACATCAGTCTTCTTCTCTTTCTGCTGTTCCCGTTAGGGGTCACCACAGTGGATCATCTGTTTCCATTTCTTCCTGTCCTCTGCATATTGCTCAGTCACACCAACCACCTGCATGTCCTCTCTCACCACATCCATAAACCTTATCTTAGGCCTTCCTCTTTTCCTCTTACCTGGCAGCTCCATCCTTAGCTTCCTTTTTCCAATATACCCATCATCCCTCCTCAGCAAATGTCCAAACCAACGCAATCTCGCCTCTCTGACTTTGTCTCTAAACTGTCCAACCTAAGCTGACCCTCTAATATACTGATTCCTAATCCTGTCCATCCTTGTCACACCCAGTGCAAATCTTAACATCTTTAACTCTGCCACTTCCAGCTCTGATTCCTGCCTTTTTGTCAATGCCACCGTCTCCAACCCATACAACATAGCTGGTCTCACTACCCTCTTGTAGACCTTCCCTTTCACTCTTACTGGTACCCGTCTGTCACAAATCACTCCTGACACTCTTCTCCACCCATTCCACCCTGCCTGCACTCACTTCTTCACCTCTCTTCCACATTCACCATTACTCTGAACTGTTGATCCCAAGTACTTAAACTCATCCACCTTCACCAACTCTACTCCCTGCATCCTCACCATTCCTCTATCCTCCCTCTCATTCATACACATATTCTGTCTTAGTCCTGCTGACTTCATTCCTCTCCTCTCCTCTCCTCTCTAGAGCATATCTCCACCTCTCCAGGGTCTCCTCAACCTCATCCCTACTCTCACTACAGATCACAATGTCATCTGAAAACATCATAGTCCATGAAGCCTCCTGTTTGATCTAGTCTGTCAACCTGTCCATCACCACTGCAAATAAGAAAGGGCTCATAGCTGATCCTTGATGTAATCCCACCTCCACCTTAAATGGATCTGTCACTCCCACTGCAGACTTCACCACTGTCACACTACCCTCGTACATATCCTGTACCACTCTTACATACTTCTCTGACACTCCTGACTTCCTCATACAATACCACAACTCCTCTCTAGGCACCCTGTCATATGCTTTCCTTAAGTCTACAAAAACACAATGCAACTCCTTCTGACCTTCCCTATATTTCTCCATCAACAGTCTCAGAGCAAACATCGCATCTGTAGTGCTCTTTCCAGGCATGAAACCATACTGCTGATCGCTAATCATCACCTCCCTTCTTAACCTAGCTTCCACTACTCTTTCCCATAACTTCAAGCTGTGACTGATTAGTTTTATCCCTCTGTAGTTACTACAGCTCTGCACATCACCCTTATTCTTAAAAATAGGTACCAAAACACTTTTTCTCCATTCCTCAGGCATCCTCTGACTTTCTAAGATTTCATTAAACAATCTGGTTAAGAACTCCACTGCCATTTCTCCTAAGCACCTGCATGCTTCCACTGGTATGTCATCTGGACCAACAGCCTTTCCATTCTTCATCCTCTTCTTTATCCTCTTCATAATTACAACATCAGTATGCGTAACATATTATAAAGCAGTTTAGAAAACATCCAAATGATTTTCAGTTACACATATCCTATATCCAAACATGGAAAATTAAAGCAATTCACCAGTATTGAATACAAAAAGCATAATCATATATCATTTCAAGGCAGGCGTTACCACCATACTATATATTCCAAGCACTAAATTAAATCTGTTGTGACCACGGTAAAAAGTAAGATGTCTGCTTCATTATTCAACCACCACAGTCAACAAAAAACTGATCCCGATTGTTTTCCTGCACAAAAGATACATTTTGAGACCAATATAGTCCCACACAAAATGGTATTCCCACACTAGTGCCTATATAGTTAATGACTGAACGCCAAACCATAAATTAAGTATGCGTGAATGGTGAAATTAGATTCAAATACACCAAACCCGAAAATGAACTCAAGCCAAAAGTAATATGTAAACAGCCAAACTTCCATTACAAAAAGGTAATGCACATATAGTCACCACACTGTCCAAACAATATATGTCCCAAACACTAAGTTGTTCCATATTGTGTTGTTAACAAAATGAGTGCTGAAGAAATTGGCATTGTTATCCAGTTTTCAATATTTCAATATCAGAAAATGCTAGACCCAACTGTTCGTCAGCTATTCGTACATTCCATATAGTTCCACAATCGATGTCGATCCGGTGAGGGCCCACAAATAGGGAAAATCCCAAAGCAGAAACTGTACTGTCAGATAAAGCACCAAGCACTCAAAGGAAAATAAAAAGATGACGAGGCTAGATTCTAGTTCCCCACATCAGGCCAAACGTAACTTGAGTCAAACTTGCATTACAAGCAAAAGTTGCCAAATCTAACCCCCATAACAGACCAAATAATGTCCTAAGCACTAAATCTCTTTATTTGGTATCACAACAGCACAAAATGACCAAACATTTCATGCTGCTACCCAGTCAATAATACAAGTAAATTCTTGTTCCCAAGCATTCGTAGGCGAGTTTGTATCTACTGCCATCCCGCAAACAATAACATTCAAAAGACAGTACCTATATTCTTAGAAGATAATAAACCAACTCCAAATGAAATATGAGGGAAATCTGATGCAAATAACTGCCGAGAGTGGATTGTATTCCCCTTCAACAAACCCATACAGAATGGTCGCGGACTATAATGGAGTCCGATAGATCAGGTATCCAATTCCAACAAAAAATATATAGCAAGAAGTAGTAGGAATCCAGCCAATAAAAAAAACTGGTGTAATGGTTCCAATTCCCCGGGTTCATCCAAATACTAAAAAGGACAGGCAAAGTCTGAACAAAAGTAAAGCTGTACAATCCACAGCTAGGGACACAGATGTGTGCTAACCCCAATCCAACAGCATAGTAAAGACCAATGATGCAGTAAAAATGTGCATATGACATCACTGGGGATATAGGGAAACTTCTGTCCTCATATACTCTGTAGAGGCAATAAAAGTGCAGAAACTGAAGCATATTTAAGCAAAGTGTTGTTGGTACACACACTGCATGCAGTTTTTAAGTACTGTTTTGTTGGCACACACACTGCATGCAGTTTTTAACCACTGTGTTGTTGGTACATGATACACATGCTGCATGCAGTTTTTAAGCACTGTGTTGTTGGTACACACACTGCATGCAATTTTTAAGCACTGGGTCATTGGTACACACACTGCATGCAGTTGTTTGTACCTAAAACCATCCTACCATGCTGGTACCTAAAAATGCTCATTACTTACTGACAACAAGCAAAGTGAGTGACCATAAGATGGCTGCCATTGTTCCTCTTGATTGTGATATGCTACATGGTCATGGTTTCTGAAGGTAACAGAGCTCCTAAGTGGTGTTCAAAAGAAAGGAAAGAAAAATTTTGTGTACTTTAAGCACAGTGACCACCAGGACCACCTGCTGGAGGATTCTTAGCAGGGTCCCCAGAATACAGTGGATACCTTGGACAGCCTTCCCTGAGCAGGGACTGCCATTACTGGCATCAGGATCTCAGGTGATCAGTGCCAGCACTGCTACAGTCACCTAAGGAGTAAAAGTAAGCATGACAGGTCACCTACATGTTATAAACAAAGTAACAAAGCATGCATGTCAGGTCACCTCCATGTTATAAACAAAGTAACAAAGTGTGTATTTCAGGTCATCTCCATGTTATAAACAAAGTAAAGTATGCATGTCAGGTCACCTCCGTGTTATAAGCAAAGTAACAAAGTATGCATGTCAGGTCACCTACATGTTATAAACAACATAACAAAGTATGCATGTCAGGTCACTGCTGTGTTATAAACAAAGTAAAGTATGCATGTCAGGTCACCTCCGTGTTATAAACAAAGTAAAGTATGCATGTCAGGTCACTGCCATGTTATAAACAAAGTAACAAAGTATGCATGTCAGGTCACCTCCGTGTTATAAACAAAGTAACAAAGTATGCATGTCAGGTCACCTCCATGTTATAAACTAAGTAACAAAGTATGCATGTCAGGTCACCTCCGTGTTATAAACAAAGTAAAGTATGCATGTCAGGTCATCTCCGTGTTATAAACAAAGTAACAAAATATGCATGTCAGGTCACATACGTGTTATAAACAAAGTAAAGTATGCATGTCAGGTCACCTCCATGTTATAAACAAAGTAACAAAGTGTGTATGTCAGGTCACCTCCGTGTTATAATCAAAGTAAAGTATGCATGTCAGGTCACCTCCGTATTATAAACAAAGTAACAAAGTGTGTATTTCAGGTCATCTCCATGTTATAAACAAAGTAAAGTATGCATGTCAGGTCACCTCCGTGTTATAAGCAAAGTAACAAAGTATGCATGTCAGGTCACCTACATGTTATAAACAACATAACAAAGTATGCATGTCAGGTCACTGCCATGTTATAAACAAAGTAACAAGTATGCATGTCAGGTCACCTCAGTGTTATAAACAAAGTAACAAAGTACGCATGTCAGGTCACCTCTGTGTTATAAACAAAGTATGCATGTCAGGTCACATCAGTGGTATAACCAAAGTAACAAAGTATGCATGTCAGGTCACCTCCATGTTATAAACAAAGTACAAAGTATGCATGTCAGGTCACTTCCGTATTATAAACAAAGTATGCATGTCAGGTCACTGCTGTGTTATAAACAAAGTAAAAAAGTATGCATGTCAGGTCATTGCCATGTTATTTTATAGAGATGAATGGCCACTTAAAGGACATGTAATTCATGATACCTGTATTTCTTGTAAATGTTTTTCAGCTCAGGAGCAGATTACAGGTAATAGGTTCCTGTACTAGAGGAGAATGCAGATGCAGGGGTGAGTGTGACGGTTGTCATTTTATAGACAGCTTTGTATATTTTAAAAGCATTGTACTATTCACAGCTATAACTTTATAGTGGGACCTGTCACACCCATATGTAACAGTGGTATGTACTGCTGGACAGAATGGGTATATCTGCTGCCTTGCTACTCACGTTCACACTTTGCATATACAGGGGATGTGCATGGTCCACATTTGCAGACATATGCCTGGCTTGGTCTACTTGTACAGCATGCCCACTGCTACACAGTGCCTAACAAGCAGAGTAGCTGCCACAGTAACACGCCATGGACACTGTGATAGAGCAGGTGGGTGTATGCTAGGAAGGACATAGATCTCATCATATTACCCACGTATCATCCCATGATGTGCTTGTGCAGCTGCCACTTCCAACTGGCATACCAGTGGTAAGCATGCATTACAACAGTTGTGTCATGTGGTGTGTAGCTGCCTTAATTACTGTGGTTGCCCACAGTATGCTGACAGCTAGCTATGATGGCAACAGGTACTTGTCTAGTTTTGGTCCACCTCACTGGCTTCAAATGAATGCTGGCCTGCATACAAACTAACAATGTCCAAGTCCACATGGCATGTGTTTGTCCTTCTCTCATCAACATACCCACACAGGCACACCTGCACACACCCTCTATGTGCTACTGCAGCTGACCACACCATCCTGTTGTTGTTAGCCTACCCAGTTCTAGAATATGCTGCAGCAGCAACCTTATATGTAATATCACCAAAAGGGGCATTTGACATTCTTTAACAGTAGTGACCCTGATATAGTGGTATTCCTAGCAGCTGTTAGTCCACCTGTAAGTACCTATAAGACCAATCAGCCTGTTTCTTTCTTTGCCACTATCCTTCTGTTATATTTTTTGATATTTTTTTGTTTTGTTTTTTTATTTCTCTACATTTTAATACCATTTTCTGCCTGTGGTGTAGCAGAGGACCCTGCTTTGTCATCAGGCCTGTCCATGTGGCTCTGGCTCACTATCTGCCTTCATGCCTCAATCTCCACTGGGTGATGGAGATCCTGTGGTGAAGGGTGATCTAGAGGTGCCCTCAGTTGCCCCTGGTGGTTATCAGAGTAGTGTGCTGTTGTTCCCTTTGGTGATGCTATCAGTGGGTCACAGTCCATCACCCAGCAGGAGTTGGAGAAGTTGATGGGGGAGTTTATGGACTGGTGGCTTATTATCAATATTGGATGTTTGTAGAAGGTCCTTGTGGGACTAGCAGTGTTACACAACTGCCTGGCACCACTTTGTGTGCTATCTAAGGCAGGGTCTAGTACAGAGGGACATCACAATGGTGACTGACTTCTTTCTGGATCTAGCCCAGGCAGCGTGGTGTCAGGAGTGGAGTACCCACCTTATTCCTATGATGATGTTTCCCTTTCTAGTGTTTCACCTCCCTTCCCAATTTTTGTCAAGTCCCAATTTCTCATAACCCCCCCCATTCAGTATATCTATATATTCATTGCAATCTATTCTTTTGCATCAGCACCTACTCTATTGACGTTTGTCTGTGCTTTATGTTTCTTTGTTTGTGTGCCCCTTCTTGCATACATCTACCTTCTTTTCATCCATTACTTCCCCATCTACCCTTCTTGATAACAAGAAAGGGCACCTATATCCCAAAAACAGTATATCCTTCCATCCCCTTCCCCACTGCCACACTTAACCTGTGTGTGTCCTTGTGTATGCACCTCTGCTTGCTCTTCTCCTAGCTGATGTTCCCTATACTCTCATTTCTTCCCCATTTCAATCAATACAACTGCACAGAAACATTTTAGGGAGTCACTTATTACGGCTTACAGCTCTTCTCAAAGAGTTGCTAAGTTGCAGTTGTTTAAGTACATACTTGTGTACAACAAGCTTGTTGCTGCCATTTGAGAATTATCTAACAAACTTGTGAACACAGATCTCTCTCCCCAGTCCAGTACTGATATTTTACTAAATTGATTTCTTATTTGGTTAATGCTCAGGTTGAGAAATTCCTTCTTGCTAACTGATAATTACCTAAGAGCTGCATCATGCCTCTCATAAATTCTATTGTAATCCTTATGCAAGAACATAAGGCATGTTTCTGTATCCTGGGGTTGATTTGTGAGCAATAGGTAATGCTCTTTTTATTAATTTCTTGCAGATCGATACAAATGTAAATCTGGCAACACTTCATAGCAGTAGCCATACTATTCACCCATTCTGTTACCTCTAATTGCTTCTTCATGACAGTTAAGCTTTCCATGCCCTTAATTCCTACTCAGTTTTACACCTGAGAGCTACTAGAACTTTCTGAGAGCACATATCACTGGCACAGAATGAGGATTTATTTGTCTGTGGTATTTCCCTGGAAAGCTTCCTACACGTGTAAATAAAGCAACATAGGTATGAAGGGTATAATTGCTACGTGTCTGTTCAGTACTGTAGGTGTCTTTGGGACTATCACTATACACACAGATTTTCTGAATTCACAATGTGATTTAGTTTTACTGTTTCTGTGTTGTCACAAACCAAACTACCCAAAATATTGGGCCATGAGTTTAAAAAGAATCCTTTTTATTTCTGTATTCGCACTTCAGTATCCTTTGACTTGCTGGCTTTTCCTGGGCTCTGAAATTAATAATAACATGCACACAGCTCTTAATTTGATGCCTTCGAATCCCAGTGTTTCAAAGCCATCTTCAGACAAAATACTGTGGTACACGTATTACACTGATTATGCTCTGAAACAGGCAAAAAACATAAGCTTGTTATGCACGTCTCTGTCTTGTTATTCAATTTTTAGTGTTATTATCTTCTTCTCACACATTACAGCACAAACAAAATCCACCCCAGAACAGTGTTAGAAAGCTATGACAGCTTTAACAACTGTAATACTCTTTGCATTCACAGACACACACACACACACACACACACACACACACACACTGAAGTGTTTAACTCCTTTTAAAACTGTTGGTCCAGCAGAGGTATACTTTGCTTCTCCCTAGTATTCATGTGACAGTGTTGAATTTATTTCAGTTTTAAAAATTGTACAACTTTCTAAATAAATTAATTAATAGTACTTTTAAGTTACTTCACGCATGCTTCAAAAGATGCAACAGATATGGACAACCGGTATCTGATATGCTACAGAGAACTGTCAGTCTAAAGTCTTACAGCTTGAAAAATGATAATACTAACAGAAAGCAAAGCATACAGAAGATAATTAATATTACTGTTTCCCAAATACCACATAAACTATGCAGAAGTACCGCATGCTGGCATCATGCACACCATTAACATACAAAACAAGGATGTTCATTTTGATACTATCGGCACTGCAGATCATATAGCAATTCAAAGCACCCTGCTGATGTTAATATTCTGCAATGTCTGGGCAATCACTCTACCAGGAATTGAGAGAAGGAGAGTGACATCACAAAAGTCACAAATGATGGGTGTTCTTTTCAATTTAGCTTCTACTATGTAATTTGCATGGTCATTTCCATATGAATGTGATGTGATTTGATGTTGCTGGTTAATGTTGGCATGATATTCTGTATTGTATTTATCTTATATTTTGCCGTGTTATTTCAGACATATCCTATTGGTTTGCCATACTGGAGCTTTTTTAAATTACCTTTCACTGCATAATTTTCCTGGTCATTTCTGTGTGAAATTTGATGTGATTCTTTAAAAATATGATAGGAGATCCATCTGCCATAAACAGTAAGAATGCGCAACAGATAAAACATTTTCCAAGCTATGTAAAACCTTCCTATTCCCATCATGCAAATCAGATGCTGACCTCTTCAAAATGTCTTTGAAAAGTTTTGACTGATAAGGAGAAATGACTTCAGGCTGCTAACGTTGAATTACTGACTTGTAAGCTACTCTACTGACCACAGTAGGCTTTAGTAACTTCACTATTTGCCTTTATATCATCTTCAGTCATGAATGACTAAATAAATATTATTTTCTATTGTTTTTATCCATCAAAATATTTTTGTGTGTGTTTCCATCATTTTGGGCCTGCTCTGGTATAAACACTGGAAACCCAGAGACCTGAGTGGACACAGCATGGACTTTCAGTGGGACAATAATGACCACTGACATGTACGCAGCATTTTTCTTGTCTTGGGAGAAACTTACCCATCCCATGAAGGAGCCAGTAGATCAACTAAATGCAATTACAAGGAAATTCAATTCAGCAAAAAAGTTATGCTGAAACAACTTTTGCCACCAGTGAAGTTTTTCCTTTTTTTCACCGTTGTGCAACATCGGAGTAGGTATATATATAAATTTGTGGGGGGAGGGTCCCCCCATGGATGTGCAGGGGAGCTTGTCCCCATGCAAAAACAGTTATCTCTGAGGATCAAGCTTCCTCAGCATCAGTTGTAGAGTGCAGTGAGCCTTCAGACTCTTTATCCTCTTCTTCCCAAATAGAGGTCTGTCATACTTAAAACTCTTCAGGATTGACAACATCCTCCTTATCCTTTTGTAAAATTAAGCAGAAGGCAGTTGAGTATGCTTCTATGTCTTGGCAGACTTCTCTCCTTTCCCCTCCATGGCTGAATATGTTATGAAAACTGCCATTAAGACTACTGACAGTTTGTAAGAAACTGTCAACAATGTGTAACGTCATCCAGTTGTTATGGTAGCATCTTCTGTGGCTGAGGGGATGATTTCTCCTGCCCAGCCAGAGATGTCCACACCATCTAGACCAAGGTCTACCTTTGGTCCTATCCTTTAAGGGCAGGCAGTGTTACTTTGCATGCCCTTCTGTTTTGTGATACATGGATTCATTGGCTGTCACTCTGCCCTCAACCTACCAGTACTTGTGACAGCCTTGCAGGTGCCATAATTTGTTTCAGCCAGCTACAGCAATGAGAATGTCAATATTTAGGCCACAGACATCATCCATGGTGCCAGTATCTATCTATCTATCTATCTATCTATCTATCTATCTATCTATCTATCTATCTATCTATCTATCTAATCTATTTCTATTTCTCTCTCTCTCCATCTATCTAGGTTTTTTGTTCCTGCAATGTTGCAGGTCTCTGTACTCTCAGTGTCAGACTTTCTGAAGCCCAGTATTTTGACAGTGTTGCCATCAATGTCCACAAAGGACTCTGGGTTTCCAGTGTTCATACCAGAGCAGGCATTTTGGCAACAGTACTGAGTTACTCAGCACGAGGGTTGATACTTATGTTACTGGTTTCATCTCTACAGCTACGGATTTTGTTTGGCACACTCCAATTACAGGCATTGACATAAGCACTACAATTGTCTCCCACTGGGGCCTTTAGGCCTAAACCAGGGCAGAGGCATCTCAGGCCTTCCAGGTCTAATTCAGGTCTAATCCCCCAATTTCTTTAGTGGAAGTGTTCCTACTCTGAGTCCCCTTCTTCTAAAAGGCCTCTAAAGCAAAGGCAAAAGCATGTGGACTTTCTAGAAGAATTCTTGGTTAAGGAATTGGATAAGGAGGTAGTAGCAAATTTCCCTGCCTCTCCTCAAGGATGACACAAACGTTGGTGAACATATACAACATATAACACAATTTAAGGGCTGGTCAAGTGATCCCATTTCCTCACCTCAGTGCAGACTTCAGAACAACCCCAAGGAACTACCAACAGTTTACTTCAGTGGTTCTGCTCCAGTGGCTATCCAAAAAGGTGATACCAAACTGCATGTGAAAGCATGGACATGCTGGCCTCTGTCCCCAAGAACACTGTACTTTTCAGAGATCTAAGAAGTTGGCTGTTTGGGCACAGACCCCTAAGCCAGACATTATAATCGCTAACACAGCCCTCAATAAGATTCCAACACCACAGAGCCCCACCACCCATATTCTAGTTAAACATTCCAGAGTCAATAACAAGTGTGGGAACCCCATGCCTGTATACCTACCACTTTATCCTTGCAGGCATTTAATTACATCATGCATATGGTGTACACCTATCATAATTTACCCAATAAAATATACCAATACTGGACTGAGTTTCTGGATGGGCCCTTGAAGAAGAAGTAGAAGTTGTTAGTGTCCCGGTTCACAACCTCTACTTACCACAGCAACCTCCTTATGTGTCATGTATAATGATGGAGCTGCTGGGGCTCTGAGATCCAGCATTGTCATCCAATGATACTTTTGGCTCAGACTAACAGATTATGTAGAAGACAACCAAATCAACCTTCCTGGAATCTTCCCTCTCTTGTCCTCATTTATATGGGAAGAAGATCAGGACAGAACGCAGGAATGGCTAAAGAGAGATGAATTTAAACCAAAAGATGAAAGGTTAATATTGGCTGGCCAGGATAATGGACTATGTACACATTGGTTTACAAAGTCCATTGAACATGTGGGAGAAACAGACAAATGTAGGTTTTGTAAAACAGAATTGGAAACAGTTGCACATCTCGTTGCTGGTTGTGATATACTAATGGCAGAAGGACTGTATACTGAAAGGCATAATAATGAGGCAAGACTGTTGCACTGGGGATTGTGCAAACATTATAATACTGAAGTAGCTGAAAAACATTGGAAACATGAGCCACAAAGCATTATAGAAAATGATGAAGTTTATATCACATAAGATCACCCGTTACCAACAGTTCAGAAATAGATACGAGAAAATGAGATATAGTAGTCCATGAAAAGAAGACAAAAATAGCATTAATCACAGAAATTGCTACACCCAGTGACTACAGTGCCTTATGTACAGAGACACACAAAGTTATAAAGTACCAGGATTTGCAGGCAGAAATGAGGGCAATGTGGAAGGAGGATACCTAGACAGTTCAAATAGTAGTAGGAGCAACGGGTCTTACAAAAAGCAATTTACAATCATAATTAGATATGTTACAGATACATGAAACTCCATATGAATTGCAATAGTCAGTCCTGGCACATTGTGGGTGCTGCGAAGAGCACTTCTGGCTAACATCAAAGATTGAAACCATGCTAATCTCATGAACTTTAATCATACTTTGACTTAGGAATGAGGTCCATTCCCGTTATGGTATTAGAAACCCAAAAGACTTGAGAAATTAAAAAAAAAAGAAGTCGTCCATTAGCACCTTAAAAATATAGAAAAGCAGGGGAAAATGCTGACACCTGTGGATGTAAAGTTCTACCCTTCTCAGCATATGCTTTCCAGAAATCAGAGAAGCCAGCATGGCACATGGCAAAAGCCCCAAAATAGGCTACTATAATGAAGTCAAACTGCTAGGCCATTTTCCAGAATAGCTGTAGGGCCTTGTGACAGAGGTCCTTGGCATTCAACAGGAAGCAGAGGTCTATAAATGGGTGGGCGTCAGAAGTCCTGAACACGTGCCCAACTATCCAACTCTGTAAGCAGTCAGGGCCATCTGCATCTCCATCCATCACCTGGGATATTACCACCAAGGACAGATTGGTGAGGACTGTTATATCTAGAGGGTATATAATTCCCTCCCTATCCGCCTAAGATATTACTACCAGGGAAATATTCATGAGGACTGTTATATCCAGAGGGTATATAATGCCCTCCCTAAATCCTTGGGATATTACCATCAGGGAGATATTCTTGAGTACTGTTATATCCAGATGTTATATAATTCCCTCTTTAACCCCCTTTCCCCCTCATTTCGAATGTAGGCATGCAGCATGGAAGGAGGACACAAGTCTCCTGTAAAACAGAGCCATCCAGCTGGTACCACCAGACCAGAAAGAATTAAGTCTGTTCCTGACCTCAGGACAATGTGGGGTCTCAGACATCTAAATTCTTTCATTCTAAAATAAGCCTTTTGGACAGCCATAGTACAATCAATTCTTCTGTGTTTGTCAGACAAAAAGGGTAATCAGACCATTTTACTTCCTGATTAATGAATGTATACATGAATTCATTTTTGGGTCATTGTGCCTGCTGGCTGACAATCAGCTGTCCAGTTTCTTTTCCCATGGTTTCAACCCCCTCCCTGGTGCTACCTGAGAGAATGAAAGGGGACTGGGAAGAGCAGCTTCTTACTATTCTCACCCCCAAAGCTGAGGCTGCCCTTGGCAGATTTAGGAAAGGGTACAGACCACCTACTCACATAGTCTGCCAGTCTCATACAGTCCAGCTCTCCAGGGGTCCAGTGAGAAATCTGCCTTAGCCATCATGCTCCTCCCTTCTTATTGAGGCACACGTGTCCTCCCTGTCACTCCATCAGGTACCAGAGCCACCAATCAAACTAGGGTAATCAGGGCCATAGTCAGGGCTTTATCCCTCTATACCACTGGAGTGGTTAATAAATTTATACATAAATATGAAATAGGAGACAGGATGCCTACTTCCATGTTAAGATTGCCAAGGACTTCAAGAAGTACTTGTACTTCTAGGCAGGAGTCAGTCATTATCAATTCCAGACTCTACCGCTTGGGTTCATCATTGCCCCCAGCTGCTCAAATATATGTCCACAGTTGCATAGTAGAAGCTCACTACAGTTACAAGGAGTCAATATAATACCTTACATGGATGACTGGCTCTTCACTTCTTTATCTCAGTACCTCTGCCCTCTAGGAGTTCTCAGATTATTGTATTCACCAAGGATAACCATAAACCTCACAAAATCCCAGCTGCAACATTCCTAGAGAGTAACTTTCATAAGCTGTACAATAGACGTGACTTTGTCAAGCATTCCTTTCCTAGTGCACATTAACTTTTCTTCAGCACACAGTTTTCTACATTATTGTTACCCATTCATTTTTGGCAGACTTTTGCCTCCGGACCCTGCATCTTTTGGTACTGGCTATTGTTTTTTGCTGACCACTGTAGTGATCACTCATTCCATGTTAGATAAGATCTTCCTGTGGACATTCTGGGTTCAGTAGCATCAATGTGTGGATTCAATCTGCCATCAAATCAAGAGCACCTAGGTTGTCAGGTCTCATCAGCTGTGCTATCTGAAAACAGCTCACTTAGCTACAGGAAACCCATTTCAACTACGAACTCCTTAAGCATTACTCACGGCAAATGCAATTGCCTATGGGTGAGGGAACTACAATGTGCAGACAGTCCAGGATGGCTGGGCATTTCAGGATTCACATTTTCACATCAATGTATTGCAGAAGCAACCCACCCTGTTTAAGCGTGTAACCCTTTGGAACTCCCTTTCATTGGAAGTGATAGCCATGCATTGTAACAACATGAAATAGGTAAGGTATATCAAGAAATAAGACAGACTCTATCTCACCACCTGTGTTAGGAGGTCATGAGAGTCTGACAATGGACCATTCACTCCAACTGCTTCCTCACTGACTAATACAAACCATGGAAAGCCAACTCTTGAAGTCAGACCAAATTACTGTCCCATGATAGCCACAAATAGTCACCCAGCCAATTTGCTAATCTGTGATGCAAACTGCAATGTGATCTTT
>NC_056746.1:1282591456-1282613815 GCF_019279795.1 Protopterus annectens | reverse complement strand
CATTTGAAAAAATTTTTTAAAAAAGAACAAAAAAAAAAGTTTAAAAAAAATTTTAAAAAAAAAAACTCAGTTTGCTGTTCCTGTCCTAACAGTTTCAGGGTGATTGACTAGCCCCAAAAGGGGTTTAATATTTTTTCCCCTCCAGTCCAGCTGATCTATATATACTAAAATTATATATTCCCCATTCTGGAGGAGGTATGGACCTCCTCGAAACAGACTAAATGTACTGATCTGCAATCGTAAGGAATGCATGTACATTTGCTGACCTCAAGACCCAAACCAAGTGAAAGTTTTAAAACACGAGAAGAGCAATTCCAAAGTCCAAGTCTAAGAAGACTTCCCTGCTTAGTTTAGCAGAAGCATATCTGTGTCAAGCAGGAATCAGGCAGCAATTAAATATGCCAAGAAACAAAAGGAATACAAGGTGAAGGATCAGAGGAGAAGGCAAGAAATATGGAAAATGCATAAATATAGCTGCAAGTATAGAAAACTTATGGAGCAACCTCGTGATCAGACTGAACACAGGAATGGTTAAGGTGAGGCAAATTCAAACCAAAATATGAAAGGCTAATATTGGTGGCCCAAGATAGTGGAATATGTACATGTTGGTTTACAAAGGCCATTGAACATGTGGGAGAAACGGATAAATGTAGGTTTTACCAAAAAAAAAATTGGAAACAGTCGCACATCTTGTTGCCAGTTGCGATATACTAATGGCAGAAAGACTGTACAATGAAATGCATAATGTGGCATTGGGGATTGTGCAATCATATTGAAGTAGCTGAAACACAATGGATCACCTATTACCAACAGTTCAAAAAAATAGAGGTAAGAAAACCAGATATAGTAGTCCATGAAAAGGCTACAAAAAAGTAGCATTGATCATTGAAATTGCTACACCCAGTGACGACAGAGAGAGAGACAGAGAGAGAGAGAGAGAGAGAGAGACAGAGAGAGAGACAGAGAGAGAGACAGAGAGAGAGACAGAGAGAGAGACAGAGAGAGAGACAGAGAGAGAGACAGAGAGAGAGACAGAGAGAGACAGAGAGAGAGAGAGAGAGAGAGACAGAGAGAGAGACAGAGAGAGAGACAGAGAGAGAGACAGAGAGAGAGACAGAGAGAGAGACAGAGAGAGAGACAGAGACATAAAATCAGGATTTGCGAGCAGAAACTAGGGCAATGTGGAAGAAAAATAACCCAGACAGTTCCAACAGTAGTAAGAGCAACAGGTCTTATCAAAAAAGAGAATTTACAATTGTACTTCGATACGTTACAGATACATGCACTCAACAGGAATAGCAGGAGTCATCATTCCTGGGCACATTGCAGGTGCTGTGGAGAGCACTTTTGGCTAACAAAAATTGAATGGATGCTAATTTCATAAACTTTAGTCACATTTTGACTTTGTATTAGAAACCCAAAATACTTGGAGAAATTAGGCAGAACCACCATGTAATCCTTAAACAGTATGCAAGAGATTTATACTTAAAATGCCAGTGGAGGCAAAGCTCTCGTCCACAAGCACACAGAATAAAAATCAGGTTGTCAAAAATAAGAAGTTATGTACCTACCATAACGTTCCATGTTAGCTGTCTTCTTCTCGCCTTCTTTCTTGCTGGATGGGTTCGGAGCCGATCCTCGGCTCCGTCTCGGCCAATACTAAAGCTCGAGAGCTAATTCCACCGGCTCGAGGCTCCCCTATATCCCACAAGGCTAGGCGGTAACTACTCAGATCTCGTTTGATAGCTAAACCAAGCAGTTCTGGTCTCCACAGTATGGAGAAAAAAAGAACCCACCTCTATATAAACCTGAATGTAAGCTACCACAAACATAAAAGGGGGAATAGAGGTGGTAGAACATGTGGGAAGGAAAACTCCAAAGGAAGCTCCCAAAATTTCCTATCGGTCTGTCCAGGCTAGGGGAAGGAGGGAGGTGGAAGAAAGAAGGCGAGAAGACAACTAACATGGAACGCTATGGTAGGTACATAACCCCTTAATGTTAAGTTGTCAATCTCGCCTTCATTCTGCTGGATGGGACCGCCCCTAGCACCTTATTCCGGGTGGCCTATCGGAACAGACTCTTGAGAACAGTGGAACCAAAGTTGGCACAGTTTCTGGAGGCCATATCCAATTTGTAATGTAAAATGAAGGTATGAGGAGAAGCCCAAGTGTCTGCTGCACAAATGGAATCTATTGGCAGCCTGTCCTGAAAGGCTACAGATGTAGCTAATGCCCTAGTTGAATGAGCTCTAGGTCTTGACGGCAGTTTTTGATGTCTGATTTCATAGATTAAGGTAATTATAGAGGTAAGCCATCTTGAAAGGGACACTAGTAACTGGAAGGCCCAATTTCCCTTCCGCATAAGACAGGAAAAGCTGATCAGATTTCCTGAACTGTTTAGTCCTGTCTAAATAATATCTAAGTTGGCGGTGAACATCTAGAAAATGTAACTTTTGTTCCGACCTGTTGGAATAGTCAGGGAAGAAGACGGGGAGATCAATTGTTTGGTTCAGGTTCGTCTCAGAGGAAACCTTAGGTAAGAAGGACGGATTAGTCCGGAGGGACACCCTATCTTTGTGGAAAACTAAGTAAGGAGGACGACTGCACAAAGCATGAAATTCAGTTACCCTTCTAGCTGAAGTTATGGCTACTAGAAAAAGTGTTTTCCATGAGAGCAACTTAAGAGGGCATGAAGCCGCTGGTTCGAAGGGATCAAGGATGCCAGAACCAAATTCAAGTCCCATAGTGGTGGGGGATCTTTGATTGGGGGCTTGAGCAGAAAAACACCTCTTAAAAAGGCTTTGCAGAGCTTATGGGACATGATACTGGAGTCTGAGACACCTACATGAAAATTAAATATAGCCGCTAGTTGTACTCGAATGGTAGATGAAGAAGAGCCTAAATGAAAGAGCTCTGCCAGAAAGTCTAGGATAGACTGGATAGGTGCAGTGAAGGGGTCTATATTTTTTGATGCTGCCCAGAAGGAAAAACGTTTCCACTTACTATTATAAATCTTCCTGGTAGAAGATTTGTGAGAGGCTATCAGGATGTTTCGGACCGAATGAGAGATTAAGGGAAGCCTGGCTAGGGTAGGAATCGGAGAAACCACACTGTGAGGTTGAGAGAATGAAGGGAGTGGTGCAGCTGGCTCGACTGGTGGGTCAACAGATCTGGCACCGGGTCCAGATGCCAAGGCTGCTCCAACAAGTAATGATGGAGGAACGGAAACCATATCTGTCGTGGCCAGTAAGGGGCAATGAGTATCATTGTAACTCTCAAGGCGACAGCTTTCTGAATTAATTAATTGAGATATCAGTGGAAAAGGGGAGAAAGCATACAGAAGTCCCCGGGGCCAATCGTGGACTAGAGCGTCTCTGGTGGGATGGCCTGGTAACAGGAAGAGAGTGAAGAAGTCATGACACTTGCTGTTTTGGGGAGTAGCAAAAAGATCGCAGCAAGGCTGGCCCCATCTTTGGAAGACTTCTTCCAGCACTGATTTCTTTAGAGACCACTTGTGGGGCATGAGAATGGCCCTGCTCAAGTTGTCCGCAATCAGGTTGGACTTCCCAGGAATGTGCGCTGCTATCAGAAAACGCTGAGAAGAAATCGCCCACTGCCAAAGTCTGAGTGCCTCTCGACATAAGGGGTAGGATCTGGTTCCACCCTGTTTGTTGATGTACCACACTACAGACATGTCCGTCTGAATTGCAATAGTCCCTGTGGGAAGAGAGTACTGAAGGGCTTGCAACGCTAAAAGCACTGCTCTCATCTCTAAGACATTTATGTGCAAGTGGCACTCGAAAGGTTGCCACGTGCCCTGGACTGTCCTGCCCTGATAATGCCCCCCCCCACCCGACCAGGGAGGCGCCCGTTGTCACCATGGCGACTGGGGGGGGGGGATGAAAGGTCTGCCCTGGAGAACTTGAGGTGATGTGATCCACCAAGACAGGTGATTCTTGCATGATTGAGTTATTAGTATGATATGAGACATCGGGAGCTTTTGGAAGGACCATTGAGTAAACAGCATCCATTGGAGGATCCTCATGTGGAAACGAGCTAAGGGGAGAAGGGTGATAGTAGCTGCCATGAGTCCCAATACCTTCAAGACTACCCTGGCTTTGACCTTGTTGCATTGTAATAGAAGGTAAACTTGTTTGCGGATATCTAAACACTCTTTGCTCTAAGTCTGGCGGAAAGATTGAGTGTGTTTAAGGTGGCGCCTATAAAGGTAATAGATTGACAAGGCAGATTTTTCGAAATTTATTGAAATGCCTAGAGCTTGGCAAGTTTGGATGGTGAAGTTTCTGGATAGAAGCAGTTGATGTCTGGTGGTGGCGGTATGGAGCCAGTCATCTAAATATGGAAACACCTGGAATCCTTGACGTCTCAGGTGAGCCGCAACCACTGCCATGCATTTGGTAAACACTCGGGGGGCTGTAGTGAGACCAAAGGGCAGGGCTCTGAACTGGTAGTGACTGGCTCCCAGCCTGAAGCGGAGAAACCTCCTGGAGCATCTGTGCATTTTGATATGGTAGTACGCATCCTGAAGGTCTATCGAGCACATCCAATTGTACTGACCCAAGAAGGGTAGAATGGACTGTAGCGTGACCATCCGGAATTTTGTTTTTTTGATATAATTGTTTAACTTGCCGAGATCCATATAGGTCTCCAGTCCCCTGTTTTTTTTGGTACCAAAAAGAATTTGGAGTAGATTCCGGATCCTTGCTGGTCTGCTGGGACTGGTTGGATAGCTCTTTTTGACAGCAGCTTTGATATTTCTAGTGCTGCTTGTTCCCTTAGACTGGGTGGAACGTCTGGAAGGGATCCTTTTGGTTGGGATGGGATGTGAATAAAGGGAATTTTGTAACCCTCGGATATGACTGACTGTACCCATTTGTCTTAGGTGAGGCGTTTGGGTACAGCGATAATCTTCCCCCGACTGCCTCCGAAGGTGGACAGCCGGGCAGCTCCTCAGGGATGCTGAAAGGGTTTATCAGAGAGTTTCTCTGCTACCCTGGTTTTGCGGACCTCCTCTGCCCCTAGGCGGCGTGTATAGTTATTCCCCCCTCTGCCTCTAGAGGGGAATCGACCTGTGCCAGCCAGATGAGACTCCCTGAGGTTTGCGGAACCACATTTTCCTCCCTCTGACCTTTTGGATAAGGTCTAGAAGGGTAGAAAACGGACTCTCACGGCAGAGAGAGTCTTACCTTCCACCTCGCATCTAGTCAATGTATCCTTCACCTGAGGACCAAACAATGTTGAGCCATCAAAGGGGAATTGGTGAAGGACGCCTTGAAAGGGTCCGCGAAATTGCAAAGCCACATCCAGGCGGACGTTGTAAAGCTACACCTGTGCCTGCATTTTCTACCCCATCAGCAGCATATGAGATAAGCCGCATGGAGGAGTTAATCTAATTCAGGGTTGCCAACTGGGAGTTCATTTTGTCTTGGAACCCCTCAGCTGTTGGATCCTGTATAGCCTCACCCATATCCTTGAGCAAATCTCTCTGGAGACGGGTGAAGTGACACAAGTAGTTCAGGGATCGCATTGAAAAGGTCGCTGATGAAAACATCCGCTTACCGTACCTGTCCATGGTCCTAGACTCCTTATTAGGAGGATGGATAGGTACAGAAGGATCGGCTAACTCCTTCTTAGTGGCTGCGGCCACCACCATGGCATCAACAGAGACACCTTTAGATAGAAACTCTCTCCTTAGGGGCAGTAATAAATTGACGGCCTCTTTGGGGTAGGTTCCACTGAATCAGGGGCCGTCCAAGCCTTCCTTGCCACCATTTCCATAACGGGGTCAAAGGGAGGGGACACCCAGGAGGTGGAAGGGCGAGAGCCAAACGCCTCAAGGTAAACTGACTCGTCCTCTGAAGGGTTAAGGGCGGGCCAGTTCCCCCTCTGTTTCAGGATTTCAAGGATGTCAGCAAAGGAGACATCCTCAGAGGGGGACCGAGGGGAACCTTCAGATTCCGCCAAGTCAGTGTCAGAGGTGATAGACTCAGGGGAGTCAATGTGCTTCCTCTTGCAATGTCTCTTCCGAGGGGGTTCTCCTACCGGATCAGGAGGCGCCTCGGAAGAGAAGGAAATTCACAATGGGGAAACCTGAGGAGCTGGCTCTCTCTGCGGTCTGATACAAGGGGATGGGTAGAAATCACCGCAGGCACTGAAGAGGGAGGAGCTGACGGAGCCGACTGTGGGGTAGACACTGGGTCTAGCACACTCCGCATGACTTCGAAGGCGTCCCTATCAGCCAAGGCCGGAGGTCCCCGCTCCGAGGAGACAAGGACCCCCCCGGCACAGACAGGGACAGCTCCAAGGCCGATGTAGGAGCCGAACTCACCAGCGCCGATGCTCAGAGAGGGAGAACGGGGTCGGACAAGGGTCTGATGCCACTCGCCCCCTCGGAGCAGACGAGGGAAGCTCGGCGCCGAGATCCCTCCAATGAGGAAATCGGAGCAGACGACGGAGCCAAAAGGGAAGGTATCTGCTCCGAAGCACAGACAGCCACGGCTCTGATGAGCCCCGGCTCCGAACTCAAAGGAGTCTGAGGAAGAATAAAAATCGGGGATGGAAATAGCCGCTGACTGTTGAGTAGGGCTATGCAGCATTTGGGCCAGTGCCTCGGACTTGAGAAGTCTACTCACCACCCTTAGTAAATCATGGTCGGATAGCCTGGAGGACCGAGAGGAATGAGACCTATGGCTCTGCTCCGACAGAAGAGGGGATCCCGGATCCAAATGGATGGAGCTGATGGAAAGGGACCTAGACCTCTTCTTTGAAGGTGGCTCCGATAAGCCTATTGGAGCCAACTGAGTCTCGTCAACCTCGGCTCCGGTCAGAGCCGAGGTAACTGTATGAGATTTGGAAACATCGGCTCCAGCCGATGTCGAAGCAGTTTTAATGCTTCCAGGGGACTGCTCTGAAACTGGAGCAGACGGTCTGGAAGTCTTAGAAGGCTTCCCCGACGCAGACTGGGTCGGGGGGCCTTCAGGCTTTAACAAGCCACGTAGAATCAACTTATTTTTGCGTTCCTGCAGGACTCTAGGACTGAATGCATGGCACACAGCACATGAGTCCTGCAGGTGCAAAGTTCCCAGGCAATATACACAAGAAGTGTGACGGTCTGTCAGAGACATTTTCTGACAGCACGAATCACACTTCTTGAAGCCTGAGACCTTGGAGTCTTTAGACATCCTAAAAGCTGAGTGAAGAAAAACACAAACACAACACACAGACACACCCTTAACCAAAATAAAAATCCAGTCACACTGAAGGACTAGGGAAAGGAGAGGGAGAGGGCCAAAGGCCTAAAAGTTAAGAAGGGAATAAAAAGGGAATTCTAACACAAGAGGGGACCCGATTTAAACTAATGGGATACGTCAAATAAAAACTAAACTAAATGGAAAAAAATAGGGGTTGAAATTGAAGTTTTTTAAACAAGAAAACTTACTAACCTGCCAGAGCCGGTAGAAGAAGCACCTCGTCAGCTAAGCGGCAAACGAGATCTGAGTAGTTACCGCCTAGCATTGTGGGATATAGGGGAGCCTCGAGCCGGTGGAATTAGCTCGAGCTTTAGTATTGTTTTGTGGTCGGAGCCGAGGATCGGCTCCGAACCCATCCAGCAAGAATGAAGGCAAGATTGACAACTTAACATCAGTTAGTTATGCTGAGGTACTTTAATGTAATCTTCGAAAATCCCAAAGACCTCCTAGGCACTCCACCTGCAAAAATTATCCTCAGCAAACCAAAACGCACTCAAGAAAAGCAACACTTAACACTACATATACAGCCACACCCAGTGGAGCATCAACTAAAAAGCCCACAAGGCAAGCTAATACTACCCAGGACTAGTCCTAGGGGACTCAAGTTGTTAAACATACTGATGCCCCATTCTCCAGGTTGGGCAAAGAAAATAACCGTTGGTTGCTTATCAGGAGCCAAGATCTGTCAAGTTACACAGACAAGGTCATTACTCTGGAGGAACTACGTTTCGCCAAACATTTCGGATTTTTAAATGACATGACGGGAACAGGTTCCATTCCTAACTCAAGGTAGGATTAACTTTTGTGAAATTAGTATGGTTTTAGTCTTTGATGTTTAGAGTTTGTCGCAGCACCCGCAATGTGCCCAGAATAGACTCCTCCTGCAGTTCATACAGAGTTACATGTATTTGGTAGGATATCTAAATACAACCGCAGATTCTTCACGAGACCCAGTTCACCTGTATTACTACTGGAACTGTCTGGGTATCAGTCTTCTGCCTGCAAACCCTGGTATTTTATGACAGGTCTCTTTGAATGCAAGACTAATCACCGTGTAGCACGTTCACTGATCAATACTATCGTCTTCAAAAACTACTACATCTGGTTTTCTGGCATCTGTTTTTAAAAACTACTACATCTGGTTTTCTGGCATCTATTTTTGAACTGTTGGTAATACGTTATCCCATTTGGTATAAACTTCATTTTTCATAACACTTTGTTGCTCATGTTTCCAAGGCTTCTCAGCTGCTTCAATGCTGTAATGTTTGCACAGTCCCCACTGCAACAATCTTGGCAAGTTATGCTTCCAGTATACAAGCCCTCTGCCATTTATGAAATCGCACCTAGCAGATGTATGACAGTTTAGCTGTTTCACAGCAACTGCATTTGTCTTCTCCCACACTTTCAATGGACTTTGTAAACCCATGTACATGTGATATTGGCAGCCAGGGATAGTGGATTAAAGTTCCATCTTTTGGATTAAATTCACCTCTCCTTAACCATTCCTGTGTCAGGTCCTGATCAACATGAGGTTGTTCCAGGAATTTTCTGTACTTGCAACTATAATTTCTGACTTTACTACATTTCTTGCCTACTCATCTGATCCTTCTTGTATTTTTTGGGGGGGAGGGGGGGCCCACATTCAGTTGCTGCCTGATTTTTGTCTACTTCCGGTTTGATTTCCATTCCCACTTGACACCGATGTGCTGCTGCTAACCTAAGCAGGAAGTCATCTTAGATGCATTCTCCTCATGTTTTACAACTTTCACCAAGTTTGGATCTGGAGAAGTCAACACATGTATGCAGTCCTACAAGTGCAATACATGTAATCACTTTTGAGGAGGCCCACACTCTTTCAGAATAAGGACTATCATTTTAGTATGCATGGATTTTTATATTTCATAAATGTAGAGCATTTCTCTCCTTTTTCTGTCCAACTGATCCAGTACCTTTCTGGGGCTAATCACCCCAAACCAGTAAGCTAGAACATGAAGAAAAAATTGGTTTATAGACTGGACTTCATTCTTAGCTGTCAAGACTGCAAAGCATTACTTTTAGTCTAAAATATTCTTTACAGAGTTTTGTTCACATTTTGCTCATGGCTTTATCAAGGTCTATGTCTGGCCACCAATTTAGAATAAATGCGAACTGCTAAACACCGAAAGAAAAACTTCGAAGTGGACAATCAGTGATGAAGACTTAAAAAAAGAAAAACTACATCAAATGGACCTAGTCGGCCAAAATCGCACACACGACCAACCAAGGTGTGCCCCCCCAGACACACACCCAACTATATATACCAACTCCAAAATAGCACTACAGTGGGGAAAAGGGAAAAAGGTTTCTTTGCACTTACCTTATGTATCATGTTACTTTGTTGTTGGCCAACTATGGCCATTCAATGTATTTTTTTTTTCTTCATCGATGCAGTTTTATTTCACGGATTGCCCTGTCTGAAGTTTGTGTTTCGCAATTCGAGTTTATTCCAATTCGGTAGACAAATGTATACCCATTTTGCCAATCCTTCAATTCCCAACTATTTGTAGACTTTCTCCTGCTCAAGTTTCTTTATATCACATTCTTGCCCCAGACTGCTTCTGCTCATTTAAAATCGAGCCAAACAACTCATCTAAGATTTGACCACTTGAAGTTGTGCTTTCAACTCCTCATCCACAGAGAGGATAAGAAGTCTTTACACTTTGATGTGATCCAAATTGTAACCATGACCCAAGACAAAAGAGCAGCAGTGACAGTCACCCTAGAATATTCCCCTTTGAATTTTTCTCCCTGGAATAAAAATTTGTCTTTCATCACGACTTAGCTGATTTGTTGCTACAGTGTAATCAATGCAGGGTCATCTTGTACATTTGAAAGCACTCCTTTATCCACGAATGTGGGATATGGTCAAAATTTTTGTAATCTGTCCATGCCATAATAAGGAGTTCAGGTTTCTTCTATATGGACTATAAACTGTCGACATTAATTCCAGTATATAGAGATATATATCTTATACGTTGTCAGAATGCAAGTTATTGGTCTAGTTTTTAGGACAGCCTGCATTTCACTTTAATTGGCTTAGTTTCTGGTATCATTCTAAAGGGATATTTTGTCTACATCAGAGTACATGTAGAAACCACAGTGTTTTACCAAGGATGGTCTACACCCTTTATTTGAGAAGAAATTTTAGGCAAAAAGGATGGATTAGTACGGAGGGATACCCTATCTTTGTGAAAAACTAAGTAAGGACGACGACTGCACAGAGCATGGAGTTCGGATACCCTTCTCACTGAAGTTATAGCTACCAGAAAAAGTGTCTTCCAAGAAAGCAACTTCAGAGAACATGAAGCCGCTCAAGGGGAAGAATTAAAGATGCCAGAACCAAGTTCAAATCCCATTGAGGCGGGGGATCTTTGATTGGAGGTTTAAGAAGAAATACACCCCTTAAAAAGGCTTTACAGAGTTTGAGAGCCATGATGCTAGACTCTGAAACACCAACATGAAAATTTGATATGGCAGCCAATTGAACTCTAATGGTTGATGCAGAAGATCCTAAATGAAAGAGTTCTGCTAGAAAGTCTAAAATAGACTGGATAGGTGCAGTAAAGGGATCTATGTTTTTTTGATGTTGCCCAAAAGGAAAAGCGTTTCCATTTGCTACTATAAATCTTCCGGTAGAAGATTTATGAGAGGGTTATCAAGATATCTCGGACTGAGCGAGATATTGAGGGAAGCCTGGCTAAGGTTGGAATCGGAGAAACCACGCTGTGAGGTTTAGAGAAGGCAAAGATTGGTGCAGCTGACCAGATTGGTGGGTTATCAGATCTGGTACTGGGTCCAGATGCCAAGGCTGCTCCAAAAGGTAACGATGAAGAAAGGGAAACCATATCTGTCGAGGCCAGTAAGGGGCAATGAGGATCATTGTCACTCTCAAGGCGATGGCTTTCTGAATTAGTTGAGATATCAGTGGAAAGGCATATAGAAGTCCCCGGGGCCAATCGTGGACTAGAGCGTCTCTGGTGGGATGGCCTGGTAACGGGATGTGAATAAAGGGAATTTTTTAACCCTCGGATATGATCGACTGTACCCATTTGTCTTGAGTAAGGGAAAGCCAGGCTTTTGGGTACAGTGATAACCTTCCCCCGACTGCCTCCGAAGGTGGACAGCCGGGCAGCCCCTCAGGGGTGCTGAAAGGGTTTGTCAGAGAACATTTCTCTGCTACCCTGGTTTTGCGGACCTCCTCTGCCTCTAAGGCGCCTACTATTATTCCCCTCTGCCTCTATAGGGGAATCGGCCTTGCGTCAGATGAGACTCCTGGGATTGTTTGGAACCACATCTTTCCTCCCTTTGACCTTTGGGATAGGGTCTAGAAGGGGTAGAAAAACGGACTCCTACAGCAGAGAGAGTCTTACCTTCTACCTCGCACCTGGTCAATGTATCCTTCACCTGTGGACCAAACAAGGATGATCCATCAAAGGGAGAATTGGTGAAGGATGCCTTGAAAGGGTCCGCAAAGTTGCATAGCCGCATACAGGCGTGACGTCGTAAGGCAACACCTGTGCCTGCGGCTCTACTCGCCCCATCTGCTGCATATGAGACCAGCCATATGGAGGAGTTAACGATGGAATTTAGGGTTGCCAACTGGGAGTTCATTGTGTCTTTGAACCCCTCAGCTGTAGGATCCTATATCAGTTCACCCATATCCTTGAGTAAATCTCTCTGGAGATGAGTGAAGTGGCATAAGTAGTTCAGCGACCGCATTGAAAAGGTCGCTGATGAGAACATCCGCTTGCATCTGTCCATGGTCCTAGATTCCTTATTAGGAGGATGGACAGGAACCGAAGGATCAGCTAACTCCTTCTTTGTGGCCGCAGCAACCACCATGGCATCAACAGGGACACCTTTGGATAAAAAAATCTTTGTCTCTGGGGGCAGTAATAAATTTGGATGGTCTCCTCGGGTGGGTTCCACTGAGTCAGGAGCGTCCAAGCCTTCCTTGCCACCACTTCCATAAGGGGTCAAAGGGAGGGACACCCAGGAGGTAGAAGGGCGAGAACCAAAAGCCTCAAGATACACTGACTCATCCTCCGAAGGGTTAAGGGCTGGCCAGTACCCCCTCTGTTTCAGGATCTCAAGGATGTCAGCAAAGGAGACATCCTCAGAGGGGATCGAGGAACCTTCGGATTCCTCTAAGTCAGTGTCAGAGGTGATAGACTCAGGGAGTCAATGTGCTTACTCTTGCACTGCCTCTTCCTTGGGGATCTCCTGCAGGGTCAGGAGAGGCCTCGGAAGAGGAGGAAATTCCCAATGGGAATCTTGAGGAGTTGGCTCTCTGCGGTCTGAGACAAGGGGTGAGTAGAAATCACCGCAGGCACTGTAGATGGAGGGGCTGAAGGAGCTGACTGTGGGCAGAACCTGGTTCTAGCACGCCCGCATGACCTCAAGGCACCCCTGTCAGGCAAGGCCAGAGGCCCCGCTCGAAGAGACAAGGACCTCCCGGCACCGACAAGGACGGCTCCGAAGCCGATGTCGGAGCCGAACTCACCAACGCCGAAGCCCCAAGAGGGAGAGCGGGGTCGGACAAGGGTCCGATGCCACTCGCCCCCTCGGAGCTGACGAGGGAAGCTCGGCGCCGAGATCCCTCCAAAGAGGAGATCGGAGCAGACGACGGAGCCGAAATGGAAGCTATCGGATCCGACGCACTAACAGTCATGGCTCCGACAAGCCTTGGCTCCGAACTCAAAGGAGTCGGAGGAGGAATGTATTGGGGAACGGGAATAGCCACCGACTGGTGAGTCGGGCTATGCAGCATTTGGGCCAGTGCCTCGGACTTGAGAAGTCTACTCCCTACCCTTTGCAAGTCATGGTCGGATAATCTGGAAGACCGTGAGGAATGAGTTTTGTGACTTCGTTCCGAAAGAAGAGGGGATCCTGGCGCCGAATGCACGGATCCGATAGAGGGGGATCTGGACCTCTTTCTCGATTGTGGCTCCGATAAAGGTATCGGAGCCGACAAAGTTTTATCAGCCTCTGCTCCAGCCGGAGCCGAGGTAACAGTATGAGGCTTAGAAACATCGGCTCCAGCCGGAGCCGATGTCGAAGCCGACAGACTTCTTAGCAGTCGACTCTGGAGCAGGAGCCGACTGTTTGGAAGTTCTTGAAGGCTTCCCCGACACAGACTGAGTCGGGGGGCCTTCAGGCTTTAATAAGCCCCACAAGATAAGCTTATTCTTGCGTTCCTGCAGGACTCTAGGGCTAAACCCATGACAAAAAGCACAAGAGTCCTGCAGGTGCAAAGGCCCCAGGCAATACACACAAGAAGTGTGACCGTCTGTCAGAGACATTTTCTGACAGCACGAGTCACACTTCTTGAAGCCTGAGACCTTGTCTTTAGACATAATAAAAAAAGAGAGCCTAACACACAAACACACTACAGACACTCTCTTTAGAAAAATATTAAAATAAATTATTAAGGTTAAGCCATAAACACACACACACACACACACACACACACACACACACACACACACACACACACACACACACACAAGCCCTTACAAAAAACTAATTTAGTAAAGGACTAGGGGGAGGGAAGGGGCCGAAGGCCTAGAATAAGGGAAAAAAGGAAAAGGGGGCTCGACAAACAGGGGTCGATTTATCTAAATTTTTTAAATTAAACTGAAAGGTTATGTATCAAAATTAAAAAAGGGGTTTTTAGAAGTACCTAAAGGTAAAAGTGTAACTAACCTGCCTGAGCCGGTAGAAAACGCACCTAGGTCAGCTATAGCGGCAAACGAGATCTGGGTAGTTACCGCCTAGCATTGTGGGATATAGGGGAGCCTCGAGCCGGTGGAATTAGCTCTCGAGCTTTAGTATTGGCCGAGTCGGAGCAGAGGATCGGCTCCGAACCCATCCAGCAAGAATGAAGGTGAGATTGACAACTTAACATCTACCATTTATTAAACACCTTTTCAAGATTCCAAACCACTCCACACCTAAACACAGCAGCCTATGCAGAAGTGTTCAGAGCCTGTGTGTAACCAGCCACGTGCATGCCGAAAAACACACACAAACCACCCTGGTGGAATCCTACAACTAAAGTCACAGCTAAAACTAGGAACAGTAACACAAAATTAAACTCTTTCAAAACTAGAGACAACTAAGAAGGCTAATGAAGTCCAAGAAAGCCAGTTTTGACAAAGACAGCTTCCCGGGTAAGGAAACCTAAGCTCTCCTATAATTTAGGAGACATACCTCAAAGGCAGCACAACACAGTATGCCAATTCGGTTGCGAATGGAGCCATGTGATATAGCAAATCTACTGGATAAGTGTTTCCAGTTTTAGCCCCCACTCACCTCCTGCTACTTCCCGGAAACACTATCAAACATAACCCGATAACATCCCAGGATGCTTCCTAAATGTGACATTTTAGACCAGAGTCACCAACACTACTACTAAAATTATAGCCTCAGAACAGGCTGTGGGCCACACAAATGTAGGACTGCAACGGTCATCCCTCTGCACAATGGTGGGCAATGAAAAGATCCTGGGAACTACAGACCCATTAGTCCAACTAGTCTCATATGCAAAGCCATGGAAAGAATAATGGAAATTTTGCCTTCAGACACTGGATCCTACCCAGTTTACTATAGTCAAAGGCAGGTCATGCTTAGTAAACCTTGTGAATTTCTTTGAGAAGGTCACCAAGGCAATGGACAAGAGCAAAATAATGCACACTACCTACCTTGACCTGGCAAAAGCATTACCTACAATACCCCACTCCTGCATTGTAAACAAACTCTCAGAATTAAGAATAACCCCCATTTAACATGCTAGATAGCCATGACCCAGGAAGTTGGGATCAGAGAGACCACCTCCACTAATAGACCAGTCACTAGGGGAGTCTCTCAAGGTTGTACGCTAGGTAGATTCCTCTTTGGCAGTTGAGGGCACATCAATGGTCACTGGATGATCACGTTTACAGATGCTTGCAAAGTAGGAGCAGGCAAAGAATCCCCCCCCCCCCCCCCCCACAAGATAACATCATACAAAATGAAGCAATGCAAACAAATTAGTGCCAAAGCTATGGCTTAAAACTCAATGCCAAAAAACGAACAACAGTACCTTGTGAAGTTAGCCAATCTGGGAAGTTAATTCATTGACAAGACACCATTAAGAGTAGACCCAGAAGTCAGGAAATTGGGGATGTACATAGTAATCTGGCTTTCAAGCAACGTGTCAGAGTAGCAAAAACTCATTCTATGTTGCTGAACTTGTAAGGGCATGACATCTAGGTCTAGGGAGGTTACTGTGTCACTGTATTTGACCAGCAGACCCATCACTGAGGGCAATGCCCCCTTTGGTATATACTTAGGCATACAAAGCACAGCAGCTGAACGTCCACAGGATGTTCCTCACAAAATGAATGCATGTCGTACAAATACCATGCACACACAGATCACCATCTCTATACTGTTTTCTACAGACTGCTGAAAAGAAATCTATGCCCGATATAAAGGGCATCCTTGGATCCCACAGGGCGAGCAGCATTAGAGCTACAAGATCCCAGGACCTAAACTTTACTTCCAAACAGGACATGATGGAAAGCCAGGTACGAATCTCAGAATTCCCTTTCTCTAGAAAAGACTTCCCATCCATGTGAAGTAGAGCCCTCCTCTAACCTTGTTCAAGTGTAACCTGGACCAGTGGATGAGAAATAAAAATTCACCACAGGTCTGAGGTCTCAGATGGACAGAGGCAGCTGTTAAAAGTCATGATTTACCCAACATACAGCCTTTAGAATAAACCAAAGCACAACAACTTTTGGAATAAATCTGGGTTGCATGATTAGGCTTATACAGGCCCTAGTGGTCATAAACCTGTGAACCTTAAGCTCTGAAACAGGTCAATGACAGGCATATAAAATATATGTCCTCACCATGGCAAAGTAAACCAAATAAGGGGGATGGAAGGAGCAGCTACTACAGCAGTTATCTATTCAAACCCCCGTTTTCGTAAATTTAGCAACACAACTATTATCTTCATCATTAGATCACTGCTGCAGCAGACCAAGCTGTACGGCTACAATACCAAAACGTAAAGTTTGAGAGGAGGAAGGCAGGTTTAAGAGCCCATAGAGAATGGGGCTAACTAAGCCTGGTCTAGACATGGAAAACAGGTGTAGTTTGTAGTGCTTTGCAATACTGCTGTATCTTAGCATACTTCTACTAGAGCGCCCCCCCCATTTCCAAAGAGCCCAAGAAGCCAAAGCCTGATTAGAATGCTCATTAATCCTGCCTGGAGCTGACTTGCTATGGTGGAACAAGGACATGTCATGGGATAACCATTTGGAAATTGCTTACTTCGGGCACTGGTTATTTCTTATGAAGGTACGAAAGTGACTGCCAATCAGAATTGTTTTATTCAGTCAAGATACTATCAGAGTTATCTTCGTATAGTCATGGTATGAAGAACCCTCCCACACTTATTTTCAGCTTCTAAAAAAAGACAGACATGGATAGCTTGGCTCAAAGTAATCTTTGGACCACCCCAGGAGTCAAAGCCACCTGGCTACAGAAATCCAAGACTTCCCCATGATCCTGTCTCAATGCAGAAGTCAAACCAAATCTGCCAACAAAGCCCCGAATGGAAGGGATGATGTAACAACTTTAGAATCAAATACTTAGTCCAGACGTTGCACCAAAGCTATGGCTCCGAAATCCCTCAAACTCCAAATAGATTTAAGACCGTTAGATCAAAAAGTTGCTGAGGTCCAAGCTTTTGGATCAAACCTAGAGAACCTCAGAAATCTTGGATCCAGAACTTTCAAGCCAAGGGATGAATCAGAGGAGTCGTCACGGAGTCACTAAAGATGTTAGTCCAAAGTTCATGGATTCAATGGAGACCAAGACTGCAGCACTCCCAAATGAATTTGGGTCCTATGAAATTTGATCATTCTGTCCACATCTGCTTCAGACAAGCTCTTTGTAGACCTGTAGGATGAGGTAGATGGGGTTCTATTAACTCTACGGGGAGATGCCTGTAGAAAAGGTGTGTAGCCTCAAAATAAAAATAAGACACCTCCCAGAACAGAGGCCATCTATGGGAAGGACACTTGTATGAAGTTTGCCTGCTAAAATATCTAAAGCAGAGTCAAACCAAGTGAGAAGAGCAGTCAGAAGAGCACTTCAACTCTCTAGGATTTTCTTTGGACTCTGCATACCCCCCCCCCCCCCAAGACACTTCCAGCAGTTTATTTACAGAGGGGGGAAGTTCCAGATACTGAGGAGGCAGGAATCCCCAAGTATTACCTTGTCCCAAAGTTCAACCAAGGCTCTGTGGGTGAAGCCAGAACAAACTTCACACTACCTCAAGATGACTGACCTCAAGACAGTAAACTCTGCCCACTATAAAGGTGTAAAGTATTTTGGGCCTACACGAAGACCTTTTTTTTTTTAAACCTGTAGGCTTGTCTTACATCATGCAGCAAGATAAAGCCAATCCTGAAAAAAAAAATCGAGGGGATTATGGTAAGGGGGAGGAGCTTGAGCTATAGATCCAAAGTCTGAGAAGTGGCCGAAATTGATCAGCGGTCAGATCTGACGAAACACATCAGATGCAGTCTTAAAATGAAGGAAAGGTGGACTGCTTTATTATAGAGGACAACCCAATCACTGCAGCACCACTGTACAGCATGGTCAGATGTCACGCATTGTACACTTAAGATGAGCAACATTTACAACATATGCAAAAAGGAAGAGTCAGGAAAGGTACTGCAGAGACTCGTGCAATGATGCCCAGTCATGCTGTGAGGTTAAGCAAAACAAAGCTCCATCTGGTTCTGCTTTGTGAATGCCACACCTATATCAGCAGGGCCTCAGGCAGGTAGTCTGAATTTTTTTTTTTTTTTTGAGGAGACAGAGGGGTCATCAGACCCTCAGGCTATTGAGAACAGAATATTCCATGTAGCAAAACAGTGAGGCAGGGTACCTGGATGACTGTTCCCCTCTAGCAGGCATATGTACACACACGGAGCAGGCAATCAAGCAGCATGTTTTTGGGAAGTAGATGTAAAAATACCGAAGCAGACATGGGAAGAACCTTGTAAACAGCTAATGCAAATCAGGGCAACCTCAGAGAGGTGGTAGAGATCAGGACTGAACTCTGACGCAGAGGAAGGACATGCATCAAAGCTGCCATTCAAGTAATTAGATGCAAGTTTTACCATTTTTGTTACAAGTATACAAAAAAAACATGAGCCAGAGTACTACAGTAACTAAACTGCAGTAAAATAAGCAGGTGTACATATACAAACTGTACAGCAAAAGCCCAAAGTGAAAAGAATGCATAATAAAAAGTCTTCTTGCTTCTTCGTAAATGCACTTCTAAAGGGACACGTCCATTTGTTTGGGTGTCAGGGTCTGAAATGGCAAGGAACTGACTCAGCTTGGCATTAAAACAGCCAACAGCTCAGAAAAGGGGGGGGCAAGGAACTTCTTCCCTACACGTTGGTATTTAAACAGTGCAAGAGAGGACAGAGATCCCCCAAAGAAATCAGGAAATGAAGGTAAACGTCCTTCAAGTAGTGCTACTGAACAGTGGAATAAGGAAACGGATAACACAAAGCAGTTACCTTATGGCTCCAAGGCACCCTGCTCAATAAAAACTCAAAACCTCCAAATAACCTCGAGAACAGGAAATAGTTTCCTTTGTTACTCGTGTGTTAAGTAACTAGAATTAGAGCTGAAGAAGACACTTTCACAAAGCTACACTAGTGACCTGTAGAGATTAGGAGACAGCTTTAAAATGCTAACAGCAGATCAGAGAACACACACCGATTACCTAATGAGAAAAGTGAGCACTCATATGAGCAACAAACCAATTGCTCTAAAATGACCAAATACAACAAAACCACCCTCTGCACCACCCTCTGCTAATTATATAAACCAACTCAAGATCTGACATCAGGAGAAAGGCATATTCCCAGATCCTGCTGCACAACAATCTTGTTTATACAGCAGCTGGCAAAGCAACAGAATATTCAATATTACAAAGTGCAACCCATGACACAGAATCACCAGAAAAAGTGCCAACTCGAATTTAATCATGTCCAGAGGAATAGACAAGAGCAACATTCTTAAGTGTAAAGGCAGTTTTAATGGATATTTTTGTCTTGTAGTTTTATACTAACCCTGCATCACTCTAGAAAGATTTTAGCCTCACAGAAATTGCTAGCAAGTTTTAAACAGTCAACACTAGCTTGTATACAATATGAACCATTCTGGTAAATACATTTAACTGTGTGAATGTTACACTGCATTTACTGCCTACCATCCAAAATTAATGGCTGGGATGGCCTTCCACAATGTATGCATTTGTTTCAAAGCTATTTAAAGAAGCCATCTTAATAGCATACAGCAGAAGGGGCAAAAGGGAGGGGAAAAAATAAATAAAGTAATTCAAGCCTGGATTAGGGACTTTATCAAGACAGGCCCTCATCCTACTGAAGTACAGTAGACAAGGGGGTCACAGCAGCCAAGGCTACACATATTCAGGCACAGGTGAGGCAAAGAGGGGGTACAATAAAGCATGGCAGCCTTTGCCTCATTCTAACAGGACATGCATCCTTAAAAAGATAGACGTCACTCCCAAGTGCTCCCAGATTAAGAATGTGCAGTAAGTGAACTCAATAAAAGTGTTACTGCCTGCACATGTTTAAACAATGGATGAATTGGACACTCTCACAATGTGCTGAAAGAGGGATCCAGAAAAGGTAGAAATGCTAGTAAAGCATGCAAACAAAGACTGGCTAATTTCACCAAGACTCTTACCAAACCATGAATCTGCATTCTCGTCATCTTGTTCACTTAAAGCAGAAAAGTTGATATAGGTGGATGGAGCATCGTAAGAGTAGGCCATCCTCTATCACCTCTTGAAGACTTTCACCTGAAATACAGTTTTCCATTATGTTTGTGATATACAACAATGAAATTCAGTAAATAACTGTAGTTTCGTAGTCCGCAAAAATATTTAAGTAAAAACATTTCCTGTTATTGCTCTCACAACCTTGTGTGCTTAGTTCTGTAGCTTTCTGCGCACACAACTTATGCATAAAAGTGTACAAGAAGAGCTTAAAATGTGACCCCCAAAATGTCAGATTTCTAGCAAAAGGTTTGTGTGTGTGTGTGTGTGGGGGGCATGCAGACACTCTCACTGCCTTTCCTTCCTGCAAGAGCACAGGCTTTATCCTACCTCATTAATGCTGCCACTCCAGCAGAGTGAGAGATTTCTAATCTCACACGCAGACATTCCTGGAGAGCACTGAATGAAAATGCACAGCAAAGCACAACTAAATCGTATCAAAGTCGCTGCACTCTGCAGTGGAGTGAAGTGTTAAGAAGGCATTTGGCTGGACCGGTTACAAGGACTAGGTTATACCAAGATGCACCTCATCACTCTTTAACCTTCCTTTTCCAGACTTCTGAAACGGAACACCTGGACCTGGTTAGGCAAAGTACAACTGAAAAATATCTGGAGTGGTAGGACAATTAAGAGCTACATTTAAGGCATTTTTGTTGGTTACAGAGACCACTCACATGGAGAGAATGGTGCGATTCAGGAAGCAAATGTGACAGGTGAGGTAAGGTTAAAGATTTTTTTAACTTCTTCCTGCAACCAGACAGCTGTGTGTTGATAATTCTAACCCTATACAGGATACTGCAGCTTCAGTATAATGGAACCCTTGGAGCATGTGCCACAGGCATCTGAAACTGACAAAATTGCTCAAGCAACTTGCAGACTGATATGAAGTATAAAGTTTTGAAAAGGACAAAAACAGCAGTGTGCAGTACATTTCTGTTACAGAGGACAAGCAGGAGTAATTATTATGGCTGCAGTAAGATGTCCTGCATGGTAAAGCAGAAATAGGATTAAGTACTTCTACAGTTCAAGGAATTGTTCGGCATAGCTCCACTAAAATGCAGAAAGAGGGACAAGACAAAACGACCTCATAGCAAGGTAGAAATGTTTGAGAAATCCAAGTTATGTACTTACCAAAAACGGTTTTCCTCATCTCTGAAAACTGGAAACCCCTAAACTGGCCATTTCTAGCATCTACTCTGCACAGCAATGAACTCACAAGCTGAAGTGCCTTCCATAAGGCATAATCCCCTTGCACTGCAGACACTATCCACATAAAGTGTACTAAGGAAGTCTAGCAAATAAGCACCAAGCAAGTTTGCATCTTAAAATGCGAACACTACAAGCCCTTAGACAGTGAAAATTTCAAAAAGAGGACAAGCTGGGAGGGTCATTCCAGTGTCCACAAAAAATTCAGTATGGATCCAAGCCAACATGGGGTGGCCTGAGCTACAAGCTGAATAGTTGTTCCAAAGGCCACCTGAGCTCTGGATAAACTGCTCAAGCTAGAATGTTTGGCAAAAGTATTCTACAACAAAGCAGCAACCACTGCCATCTCCTCTGAGAAACTGAATAAAAAAGCATTAGACATGGCCCGAGCTATAAGCAAATGTTTGCTTGAGAAGTCAAGGTTCAGCTTGCAAAAGTGTAACAATGTGCTATACAACCAAATAATTTAGATAAGGGTATACGTGGAAATCTTATTGCCCTTCTCAGATGAGGAAGGAAGTGCAGTTCTGCAAGTAAACATACCATAACAGATGTTCCAAAATTATCACTGCTGCAGTAGCCTTGGCTATATGGGTTATATCCTGCCAAGGATAACAGCCAGTCAAGCCACCTATCAAAGCTTCAGAATACGTTCCACAAGCTGTTAGCCAGCCAGCTCAAGCTGAGAGGACTAACTACAAGTTTGGGCATCAAGCCTTTCACAGCTTTCATGCCACCAAAGAGAGAGGTTGAGCCCTGAAAAAGAATACAGGAACAAAAAATAAAACATCCACACCCTGGTAATAAAGACAAAAAAAGGGGGGTGGGTAGGCTACCGCTAGGGCTGCCACCTTTCATTGTGGCTAAAACTGGACATGGGCCACACTCCTTGCACAGCCCATAATTGTGCTCATTCCTTGCACAGCCCATAATTGTGCCCATCTCCATCCATGTCCCACCTACT
>NC_056746.1:1282513956-1282586456 GCF_019279795.1 Protopterus annectens | reverse complement strand
AGCGATGAACTGACCCGACTGATGGATCAAAAGGTCTGGAACTAGGTCCAGATGCCAAAGTCGCCCAACAGAAAAATGATGTAGAAAGGGGAAACAAACCTGTCGAGGGCAGTAGGGCAATGAGGATCAATGAGGCCTTCTGAGCGATAGCTTTCTGTATCACTTGAGAGATTAGTGGGAAGGGAGGAAATGCATACAGAAGTCCCGGGGCCAAACTTGGACTAGAGTGTCTCTTCTGGGCTGGCCTGAGTAAAGGGAATAGGGTGAAATAATCTCTGCACTTGCTGTTTTGGGGAGTAGCAAAAGTTCTGCAGCAAGGCTGACCCCACTTGAGAAAAATCTCTCTCACAACAGAGTCTTTCAGAGACCACTCGTGAGGCATGAGGATAGCTCTGCTCAATTTGTCCGAATTTGCTTGGACTTCCGGGATGTGCGTTACTATCAGAAACCGCTGAGAAGAAATCGCCCATTGCCACAGTCTGAGTGCTTCTCACACAGGGTAGGACCTGGTTCCGCCTTGTTTGTTGATATACCACACTACAGACATATTGTCCGTCTGATTGCTATCGCTTCCCAAGGGAAGAGTCTTGAAGGGCTTGCAACGCATAAAAAGCACTGCTCTCATCTCTAGAACATTTATGTGCAAGTGGCATCTGCCTGGTTGCCATGTGCCCTGGACAGTTCTGCCCTGATAATGCCCCCCACCCGATCAGGGAGGCGTCCGTTGTCAGAGTAGCAACCGGAGGAAGGGACAAAGGGTCTTCCCAATAAGAGCTGAGGAAGACATCCACCACAGAAGATGATTCCTGCATGTCTGCGTAATCATAATGGTGTGGGACATCGGAAGTTGCTGGTATGACCATTGCGTGAAGAGCATCCATTGAAGGATTCTCATGTGGAATCTGGCTAATGGAAGCAGAGGTATGGCAGCCGCCATAATCCCCAACACCTTCAGAACTAACCTGGCTTTGATTCTGTTGCAGCTGAAGAGGAGTGAGACCAGTTTGTGTATGTCTGTTACTCTCTGATCTGTTAGTCTCGCAGACATGTTGACTGTCTAGATTTGCGCCTATGAAGGTAATAGTACGACAAGGCGACAAAACAGACTTTTGCAATTTATTGAAATGCCTAAATTTTGACAAATGCGAAGGTGTAGTCCCTGGCCATTAGAAGAAGATGCTTGGTGGGAGCTGTGAGGAGCCAGTCGTCCAAATATGGAAACACCTGGAATCCTTGACGTCTGAGGTGAGAAGCTACCACTGCCATGCATTTGGTAAACACCCGGGGGGCAGTGGTGAGACCAAAGGGCAGGGCCCTGAATTGAAAATGACTGGTTCCCAGCCTGAAGCGGAGGAATCTTCTGGGCGTCTGTTCATTTTATGTGATAGCACGCATCCTGAAGGTCTATAGAGCACATCCAGTTTCCCTTTCCCAAAGGGGAAGGATGGACTGCAGCGTGACCATCGAAATCTTATTTTCTTGACTGACTTGTTCAAGATACTGAGATCCAAAATTGGTCTCCAGTCCCTGTTTTCTTTGGAACTAAAAAGAACCTGAGTAGATTCGGATCCTTGCTGGTCTGCTGGAACTGGCTGAATTGCTCTTTTTGCAAGCAGCTTTGAAATTTCCAAAGCTGCAAGATCCCTTTGGCCGGGTAGAACATCTGGAAGGATTTTTTGATTGGTTTTGGAATGCGACGAAGGAATGGAATAGCCTTCGAAATGATGGACTGTACCCATTTGTCTTGAGTTAGGATAGCCAGGCTTCTGGGTACAGTGACAATCTTCCCGACTGCCTCGAGAAGGTGGGCAGTCGAACACCTCAGGGATGCTGAAAGGGCTTATCAGAGAAGGCTTCTCGACTGCCCTGGCTCTACGGACTCCCCTGCCTCTAGAGGCTCGTCTACCATTGTTGTTCCCCTCTGCCACTGGCGGGAACCGACTCTGTGCGCCAGGCGAAGTCCCTTGAAATTGTTTGCGGAACCACATTTTCCACTTTTCTGGCCTTTGGGGTAAGGCCTAGAAGGAGTAGAAAAAGCGGACTCCGGCAGAAAGAGTCTTGCCATCCGTCTGCACCTAGTCAAGGTTTCTTTCACTTGGAGGACCAAAAGAGATGATCCATCGAGCGGGGAATTAGTGAAAGACGTTTTAAAGGGTCCGCAGTTGCATAGCCGCATCCAGGCATGCCTCGTAAGGCTACACCTGTCCCTGCGCCTGCTGCTCCATCAGCCGCTGCTCTGAAAGGAGGCATGGAGGAGTTAGCTATGGAGTTCAGGGTAGCCAGCTGAGTGTTCATCTTGTCTTGAAAACCCGCAGCTGTAGGATCCTTCAACATGTCACTCGCTTCTTTGATCAAGTCTCTTTGAAGACGAGTAAAATGGCATAGGTAGTTCAGCGAACCATTGCAAAGGTCGCTGATGAGAACATCCGCTTCCTGTACCTGTCCATAGACCTAGATTCCTTGTTAGGTGGATGGACAGGCACTGAAGGATCAGCTAGTTCCTTCTTAGTGGCAGCAGCAACCACCATAGCATCCACAGAAACTCCCTTGGTCAAAAATTGTTTATCCGCTGGTGCCGTGATAAATTTTGAGGGTCTCCTGGGGGTGGGATCCACTGAGTCAGGAGCCGTCCATGCCTTTTTTGCTACCACCTGCATGAGGGGGGTCAAGGGGGACACCCAGGAGGTGGAAGGACGAGAGCCAATCGCCTCAAGGTACACAGATTCATCCTCCGAAGGGTTGAGGGCTGGCCAATTTCCCCTCTGCTTAAGGATTTCTAGAATGTCTGCAAATGAGACATCTTCAGAAGGGGAACGGGGAACCCTCGAATCCTCTAAATCTGTGTCAGAGGTGACAGACTCAGGTGAGTCTATGTGTTTCCTCTTACACTTTCTCTTCGAGGGGCTCTTCTGCCAATTCAGGAGAGGCCTCTGAAGAGGATGAATCCCCACAGGGGATTCCTGAGGAGCTGGCTCTCTGCGGTCTGGGATGAGGGAGTGAGTCGACTTGACCTGAGGCACCGAAGAGGGAGGGGCGGACGGAGCCGACTGTGGAGTTGAACCAGGTTCCAACACACTCCGCATGACCTCGAACGCACCCCTGTCAGGCAGAGCCAGAGGTCCCCGCTCCGAAAAGCTAAAAAACCTCCCTCGGCACTGACAGTGATGGTTCCGAGGCCGATGTCAGAGCCGAACTCACCAGCGCCGAAGCCCCGAGAGGGAGAGCGGGGTCGGACAAGGGTCCGATGCCACTCACCCCCTCGGAGCCGACGAGGGAAGTCCGGCGCAGAGATTCTTCTAAGGAAGAAATCGGAGCCGACGATGGAGCCGAAGACATTTGTATCGGCTCCAACGCTACCAGTCTCTGTTCCAAAACGCCCCGGCTCCGAGCTCAACGGAGTCGGAGGAGGAACATAATGAGGGACAGGGTCAGGCATCGACTGATGAGTCGGGCTCTGAAGCATTTGGGCCAGTGCCTCGGACTTGAGAAGTCGACTCACTACTCTCTGAAGGTCATGGTCCGAAAGCCTCGATGACCTAGAGGAGTGAGATCTATGGCTCCGTTCAAACAGCAAAGGAGATGCTGGAGCCGAATGAACGGAGCCAAAGGACGGTGACCTGGACCTCTTTCTAGATGTCGGCTCCGAAGGTCTGGTCGGAGCCGACACAGGAATTTCCAATACCTCGGCTCCAGCCGGAGCCGAGGAAACCACAGAAGCTGCAGTCTGAGACTCATCGGCTCCAGCCGGAGCCGATGTAGAAGGAGGTTTCGAAGCCTTAGGCCTCGACTCAGTAACTGGAGCCGAGGACCTAGAAGCCTTAGAGGGCTTTCCCGAAGGAACAGTAAGGGAACCCTCAGGCTTAAGTAAACCTCTCAAAATAAGTTTGTTTTTTCTTTCCTGCAGGACCCTGGGGCTGAAGCCGTGGCATACAGCGCAGGAGTCCTGCAGGTGTAAAGGTCCCAGGCAGTAGACACAAGAAGTGTGACCGTCTGTCAGAGACATTTTCTGACAGCACGAGTCACACTTCTTGAAGCCTGAGACCTTTGAGTCTTTAGACATTTTAAAAGGAAGTGTAAACTAAATTTTACTCTACAATAACTCACCAAGAAGCCGGTAGAAACCAAACACCTCGATCGCTGTAGCGGCAAACGAGATCTGAGGTAACTCACGCCTAGCATTGTGGGATATAAGGGGAGCCTCGAGCCGGTGGAACCAACTCGAGCTTTAGAGTGGCCGAGTCGGAGCCGAGGTCGGCTCCGAACCCATCCAGCAAGAATGAAGGCGAGATAGACAACTTAACATAATTGTTTTCCAAAACCCAAGTCCACCCTGGCAGATTGCTGAAACAGGAGCTCAAGTCAAAGCTTGAAATATTGTTAAATCCCATGAAGTATGATCCTTAACAGGTGATCGCAGCAAGAAGGTACCTTTGAGAAAGTCCTTACATAATCTTAATGCCAAGGAAAGACTGCTCTCACCTATGTGAAAACTAGATAGCTGCAAAGCTGGATATTTATCACAGAATAACTAGGTCCACTACTAAAAAAAGTGGACAAACAAAATCAAGGACAGTTAAAATAGTCTGATGAGGGGTCCACTTGTTTTTGGAGAGCCCTTTTACAAATCTTCATAGCAGAATCCCTCGAGAGGATGCCTAGAACTGGGAAAGAAAGCCAACGATGGCTAAATAGTTCAGGAAGTGGGGAAACCATGAGGTTAACTTAAGGGTCCAAATGTCTTGACGAGTTAAACCTGATGGAGGAGACAGAAGATCTGGAGATGATTCAGCATCCAGGGAGGATGTACTAGACAAGGCCACAGGAGAGGAAACCAAACTTGTTAAGGCCAGAACAAGGCAATGAGGATTACTTTACTCTTCTGCAAAAACACTTTCTGAAGCTATTTGGGAATGGGGGGGCATAAAGACACCAGGGGGCCAATCGTGAATCAGTGCCTCATGGTGACTCCACCTCTGGAGGAGCTCAAAGCAAATTATCTGCTGCACTTGGAGTAGAGAGAAGTGAAGAGTTTGCAGCATGACTGGCCCCACTGACAAAAAAAAAATCACTTCCACCACTGCACGATTGAGATACCACTCGTGAGGGAGCAAGACAGACCTGCTCAGTTTGTCTAGCTCATTGGAATCTTATATTCCAGGGAAGTCAAACAATATCCAGAAGAGATAGCCCATTGTCACACCCTTAATACTTTGACAAAAGGGGTAGGAACAGGTTCACCTTTCTTTGTTGATGTACCAGACCACCAACATGTCAGTCTGAATAGCAACCATCCCTGGTAGGAGAGTATCTTGAAACACATGCAAAGCTAATAGAATTGCTCTCATTTCCAGATCACGGATATGAAAACTGACCTCCAAATGAGACCAAGTGCTTTGGACCATCCTTCCCCAGGGCCCCCACACCCTAGTTGGGAGACATCAGAAGTCACAGTGGTCTCATCTAGGTTCCCAGAAGGATAAAACGGCAGCCCCAAGAAACTTTTGAGGTGATCTACCACTTTGTTCTCTGGAAGTCCTTGTGATCCATATCAGCATGGTCAGAGGGCGTCTTACTGACTACACTGCAAGCATCTACTGCAGAACCCTTGTGTGATACCTTGCTAAAGGTACTAGAGTCATGGAAGCTGCAATAGTAGCCTTGCAGGAGAATACAGATCCAAGCATCCAACATTTATTCCCCAAAGTGTTTTTTTCTAGTCTGTAGTAAGAGCTTACGATCTGTGTCACTGTATCCAAATGAGTACCAATGAATTCCAGGACATGAGTGAGGGAGAGCAGAGACTTTGTGTAGTCCACTGTGATGTCCAGTTGAAGGCATAGTTGGAAGTAGTAATCTCCGGCTTGAATCAGTAAAGGCTTGGTGAAAACAGAGAAGCCAATCAAACTATGGAAAACACCTGGAATCCTAGCGGTCTCAAGTAAGCCGCTACTACTGCCATGCACTTAGTGAATACACTGGGGGCTGCAGTGAGGCGAAAGGACAGGGAATGGGCACCTCCTGGATCACCTGCATCACCTGCATATTTTAAATGTTGTAGTCTGCATCCTGGAGATCTACTGAGCAGATCCAAACATCCTTGTGCAACAGTGGCAGAATGGACTGAGCTGTGACCATTTGAAACATCAAGTGTTTGCAAATCAATTCAAGATGCAGAGCTCCAAGATCGGTCGAGTCCCATTTCTCTCTGGCACTACGAACCTAGAGTTTAGAATTCTTGCTGGTCTGATGGGGCTGTTTGGATGACTTTGCAGTCTATTCCTGTAGTTGCTGCTTTTTGACTGGGTGGAATGTCAAATTTTTTTTACAGGCCAACTGGGAGGCTGAGGGGAAGAGTGTATACAATAACCTCTGGATAATATTCTCTGCAAATTATGTTTAGTGATGGCTGTCCAGGCCTCCAAGTGCAGGAATAAGGCCACCTCAGGCAACCTTTCATTAACACCGACAGGGCTTCTTCAGAAAAAGAACCTCTGAAGCCCTGGTGTTGCAGTCCTCTGCCATGTGGGAAACATATAATGTCACGTGGGGTTGGGATGGACATGACCCTTGAGACTTTTAGAAATATCTTCCTACCCCATCTCTGGTTCTGGAAAATAAGTTCCCATTTTGTTCACTCCTGGAGAGGGTTTCCTTCACCTTGGGACCAAATATGGATCCATCAAAAGGGAGCACTGATGAAGGACTACACGAATCAAAGGTGCATCGAGGCATGCCTTCTCTCACAGCAATTCTTGAACCTGCCCCTCTCAAAGCTCCCTCCAAGACATAAAAAATCAGCCTCAGAGGCATTCAAAAAAGGGACTGGAAGGTGGCCAGTTGTGAAGAAACAACTCTTGCCCTCTGCAGGCATAGACCTTGCAAGGGCACTGGAAAACTCCTTGGCCAAGTCCCTTTGAAATCTAATTGTGTGCCAAATAATTCAGGGACCTTACAGTGAAGGTCAATAAAACAAACATGCTTCCCATATCTGTCCAATGCCTGGACTTCATTCAGCAAGTTGCTTCTTGGAGGCTGCTGCAACGACGACATTGACTGGGGGACTCTTGCTCCAATCAGCAAGATCCTTTGGCACCACCAGGTACCAGTCAGGTCATTTTGAATTGGCTCTATCATCCAGATCTCTCCAAAACCAGTGGGGGAAGAGGTCACCCCATCTCTTCAGAAGGGGGGAGGGGAGACTACCCATGACATAGCTGAGCCAGCTCAAGAAAAAAATGGAGATGACTCCTGGCAGGGGAGGTGTTTGAAAACCAACCACCTTTCCGTCTCAAAAGTTTGAGGATTCAGCCAAACAAGACCTCTGCAAGGGGTGACCTAGCGGTCCCCTCCCCCCTTCAAAGTCAGTGTCTTCCATCAACTCCTGTGTGGAACACAATTGCCTCCTTTTGCACATACAATTGGGGGGGGGGGGCTCATTGGTAGGATGCACCAGGGAGGACTCAGTAGTGCGAGCAGAATCCTGGAAGAAGACCCAGTCAAAAGGCCTGACCATGGCGGTTGCCACGATGGGACAGGATGAAGAGTAAACTCCCACAGCAGACCAGGTGAGGGGGTTGTCTTGTCCACAGAGTTGGAAAAACTTTCCCCACTACCTCAAAGGCAGAAGCCACAGGAGAGCCAAGAGACTGTCTGGTAGGAGTCAAAGCCACCTGTCCAAGGCAGCATCCCCATGATCCTGGCTCGACAAAGGTTGGGGAAGAGTTGTCTAGCATGAGACCCCAAGAGGTAGGGACTGCTTTGAGAGCATCGGCATCAAAACCAATCCCCTAGATCAAGCACCAACTCTATGGCTCTAACAGAACTGACAATGACTGGATCAGAGATGTAGACAAAGTCAAATTAGGAGTCAAGAGTTGGGTTTGGGCAGGTAGTGGGATCACAGGTCCGATGGTAGACTGAGCTCCAACTGAATCTGGATCCAGATAAATCTTTAACCTTAAATGAAGAATCCTACTTGGCCTTCTCTGAAGATTTTTAAGAGGGGGGAGCTCCAGCAGTAGCAGGAGAGAGAACCTTTTTAAAAAAAACAAAGTTTGTTACAGTGCTCAGTGACCACAAGGTGGTTGAGCTCTGCAAAAATTTCACACTACATTTAGAGCAGCAGCTCCAAGGCAACACACACACTCTGGGTGGGTATTCAAGTTGTGAATTTCATGCCCAGATGAAGTACACTTCTTGAAGCCTGTAGGCTTCTCAGGTATCTTTAAATACACAACCAAAACAGTATAACAGACTCACAACAGGGGAAGTACAGACCATACACAACTACAGTAAGCAGAAAGGAACACTACCAACAACGGTAGAACAGAAGTACCCACAAAACATGTAGCAAGAAAGAGTAGACTAGGCCAACTAGCCAAACAACACAGGGTTGGAGACCATTAGAGCATGACAAAACCAAAACACAAACAAAGAAAAACAAGAGAAATAAAAAATGAATATACAACACTTCTGTCAAGATAAAAAAAAATACCACTTAAAGAATGTCCTTTCATGCCTGAACTACCACATCTGTATCATTGAAGAGGCAACAAAATCCGATATAAGCCAAGCTAGAGAGGAAATTATGGGTAAGGGGAGGAGCTCAAGCTACAAATCCAAGTCTATGGAAGTGGCCAAAGCCTGATCAGAGATCCATTAGTTGGATGAGTGAAAGACTCAAGTGTCTAGTGCTTTGTAGATGTGCAGAAGACCAAGTTGCTGCTTCTAGAATCCAAACTTTTTTTTTTTTTTTTTTTTTTTTTTTTTAAAGCCAACCACCATACAGATAAAGCCAAAGCCCTGGCAGAATGGGCCTGGATCCTTGCTGTAGCGAGTGTAACAAAAATAGTCTGGGAAAAAAAATTTGGAAATAGCCCATCTTGATATAGGTCATAATTATAAGATGTTAAAGACTCTATAAAATATAATTGGTTATGTGGACATCCAAGGCATGGAGTATCCTCTCCCCCTCATTTTTAGTTTCAGGAAAGAGAACTGGGAAAAGTATAGGTTGGCTTAAACGCCGATACCACTTTAGACGCAGGAGGATTATTTCTCAAGGAAACTACATCTCTGTGGAAAACGAGATAGAGTGGACTCAGCACAAGAGCTCAGATACCTTCTTGCATAGGTCAGAGCGGTCAGTAAAAACTGATTTCACAAGAACCTCAAGTCAGCAAGGTTAGCAGATTCAAATTGGCCAAGTGTTAAGTTTCTTTAATACAAAATTAAAATCCCAAGAAGGCACCACCAGTTTTCTTGGAGGCCTCTCATGCAAACCCCTTTCAAAAACATTTTCACACGAGAATGAATCGAAAGGGAATCCATAAGCAGACAAGCTGAAATGGCCAATAAATAAACCTCGATAGAGGAGTAAAAAAAGACCATAGGATAGTGAACTCAAATACTTTAACGCCAGACAACTACTACCCCTAAATGGGTGCTGGTTATGCTGTTGGCACCAACTAGAAAACCTTCATTTGCCAACATGATTTTTTTTAGTAGCAGGCTTTCCTGCCTCATTTAGTACCTGGTGCATGCCCTCAGTAAACGGGTGCCTCAAGGGAATTAAAGAGCTTATCACTCAGTCAGCTGCAGTTAATTGGGGATGGGGTATATCAAACACCCCTGATCTAAATTAGATACAATCTGAAAAATCACTGCCCCTGACCATCGCCAGAACAGAGAACCATGGTTGCCTGGCCCAGAAAGGAGTCACAACAATAACATTGGGGGATTACATTTGAATCTTCACAAGTACCCTGGATATTAGTGAAAAAGGTAGAACATACAGGAACATTCTTGTCCAAAGAGGCAGCATCTGTTGTCATGATGGCCTTGCATGGAGTCCTGCAGCAGGATTTTACTAGGAGGCAGGCAAACCAGTATTAACTGTAACCACTTGAAAGAGATCATAAACCAGCTAAACTGTTCTGCCACCAGTTTGGTTTATTCCAAGTGGAATCTGGTACCTTAACTATTCACTTTCTCAGGCTAAATGAACCATCAGGAAATTACGTTTACACAAGTTGGGCCAGTTAAGACACTTACACACTTTTTCTAATTAAACAAAATATAATTACAGCAATTAATCTGTGAATCTAACAATGAAATACAATTACATTATTCATGTTCTAAATAGAAAACTTTTACCACCATTTAACTTTCAAATTTAAGCCTTTAGGAAATAAATTCCCTATAGCTTAATATCTTACTTTCTAATTCACTCAGCTTGTTAGCTTAATTACCCCTCTGGGCAAACAAGGCTGAAACGACATACTGAAAAAGAAAACAGTATCTGAACCATTATGTACTTTTAAGTGTTCTGTCACAGGAATTTTCAAATTATAGTTTCTAATGTCCCCCAAGTATTCCAAATACAAAATGTTTACTTTGTGTTTGGTCTGGCCCACATTACCATCTAGGAATATTATAACCACATCCAATTACATACACTACAAACACAAAAGACTGTTATTGTCTGTAATCACTTGAAAGAGATCAAGGGACCAAAGATGATTCAGACTTGTTAGGTTTAATCTACGGGAAAAAAATTCTTGTATTTATTTATGCTTGGACCTGTGTTCCACATGCTGCGCTTTTATCCCTCCCGACAATGCAAAGCCCCCAAGCAAAGTCCGAGGAGTCTGTTCCGATGACTGCTTTAGAGCTAGGAAGGAGAAGGGAAGACCTGCATTTAGGTACATCTACTGTCTCCACCAAGTGATTCTTTGAAAATACCTCCAGTTCTTGGATTTTTGAAGAGTGAGAGGATGTTGTAGCTTGGACTAAAAATATGTGGAGTCTTGCCAGAGGCATAATGAGAATAGTAGATGCCATGGGACTCAAAATCCTCAGGTATTTCCATGCATGTTATTAAACTGAATTAACAGGTTACACAGACTAGATATTGTACAACTATATATTCATATGCTTAAAGTTTTATTGAAACATGCCAACCAAGCACCACTGTCGAGATACACTGCACTTTCCCCAAAACGTTCACCAGATTGACTATCTAGTTTCAAACTTCAGTACAGGAAAAGAATGTTTCAAGGACGAAGTATTCCTTGTCTGCATTCTTATCTCATCCAGAGAAAATCAGTTTCTTAGCAGGCTGAAATGTTCTTTCATTGACATGACAGTCAAACTTTCTGCTGTTTTAGCCATTTCCCTTTACCAGATTTATTCACTTGAATATCTGTATACATTCAACTATCAAACAAGTCTCTACAGTTAATGCTATTTGTTACAAAAACATTCAGAAGTAGAATACTTTTGTTCCACACAAGCACATTTTGTTAAGCTAATCATACTTCAATGACACTCTAGAATAGACGTGTCCAACCTGCGGCCCGCGGGCCACATGCGGCCCTCAGAGCTCTTCCATGCGGCCCTCAACCTTTAACTGCAACATCGATGTACGCATGCCCCAAAACACTTTTTTTGTTTTGTGTTTTTCGCTCCCGTGACCTGTAATGCTAATGTCGGTGTGTGCATGCGCCAAAGCACCCTTCTAGTTTTGTTTTTGAGCCATAAAAGGGTCAGTGTGTTTACGCCATTATTTTGCACTGAACAGTGTGTGTGTGTGTTCTTGCTGAAGAGGGACTCATGTATGGATTTGCCGCTGTTGCCTTTGAAAGGGACAGCAATTACCTGTGTTAATAGGCAAGTACGGAGTGAGTGAGTGCATGCATGAAAGCAGAATTGTGTGCGTGAAAGTAGGAGTGTGTGTGTGTGTGTATGTGTGTATATGTGTGCATGACAGAGAGAGATGCATGCACAAAGAGGCTAACAATGATCAGTCTACCTACTGAACACAAACAAGTTAGCTCACAAATTCATCATACATTAAGAGTACACTTTCATTAAATTGTGGCTTTCCTGACAGGGAGAGTGTTGTATTGAACATGAACTCATACCTCTTAACTGTATGGATTTTCAAAGAATGTCTGGATTTTTGCCTCATCTTCCAATTTGTGTCTTTTGCTTAGGAAATAAAAGTAGTAATCCAAGGTAATGCAGTTCCAGGGAGTAAGAATGAGACAGCAGCCTAGGGTTAATGGGTCAGTAGTGGACTGAGTATGTGGGACTGTAGCATATAAAGTTGTATTGTTTTTTCAGACAAACAAAAAAGCACCTAGTACTGTTTTTTCATTGGTGGGTTCTAAGCAGTGGTAGATTGGACAACAGTAAGCATAGCTTTGGCAGATCATCAATACTGGCAAATCAAGTGGGCACAACGTCATTTTTTTAAATGTTGGGGATTTTAGTGCGTATGTGTGTGCTTAAGTGCTGGGAGTGCTGCAACAGTAGACAATTATTAAAGACAGAGACTTACGGACTGTGAAAAATGTTTCTTTGTTTCAAAACCTAATACATGGGTACACATGCCAGAAGTAGATTCTTTAAGACATAGCTTCTTGCCATTTACAGTAGATGGATATTTACATTTAATGGACAATGTATTAGCGTGGGCCTGTGGGGTTCTGAAGGATGCCAAGTCTACCACTGCCAATGTCTTGTAAAGTGACCTGGAGATGGATATTCGGATGTTACTGAAAAAAATAGTAAGTGGGCTTAGAAATATAGTTTAATTAAACAAAGTGTGCTTTCAATTTACAGGCCATAATTTAATTTATTTCAGGTAGTCCAGATACTGGTAGATTGTGTACCATTAGACTTAATTAGGGAGAGCTTTCATTCTGGGGAAACAAGCAGCCCTAGTTTCAGTGAAAGCTCTGTGGTTGCTTGCAGGTAGGAAGTTGCAGGATGTTGATAAATGTGTTTTATGTATTATTTTTAATGCATTTGTCATTTCAAACTATGGTTTTCTTTGATGCAAAAGAAGGCAGGACTGAATGAGCCATATAATGTTTAACTGACAATAATGGGATAGAAAGATTATAAGTGATGTATAATCTTTGCAGCTACAGTTGTTTCAATGGTGTCTGTGATGCATAACTATTTTTGGGCCTTTGTCCCACTTTTATTTTTCGCTTTGTCCAGATTTCTTGCTCTAAGGTTGAGAGGTATGGTTCCATACTAAATCAGAAGTTTTATTTACCTTGGAAGACTTTTCGGCATAATTATGAAAAACAGACCCTTTTTAATATCTCTGCTTATTTCCAATATAAACTGCCATGTAACCTTGCAAATAACCTTCTTATTAAGCTACTTTACTTCTTTTGGAATTGACAGGTATGATTCATCTGTTCGGACATAAGCATAGAGTGCTAACATGACTTTGATTTCTTGCAGCAGTCTGTGGTTTACATAATCACAATAACTTTTCTGTGTTTCTGGGTGTGTATGTAATCAATTTAACAGTTTTAAAGATGTTTTCCAAAAATAAATAAATATAGAATAAACAAATAATCCTCTCTACACTTTGAGCTATTGACAAAGTCTGGGAATTTGTTTTTTTCAAAAGCGAAGGTCAGCATTACAGCTCAGTAAGCTGTCAGTCTGTGAGTAACTTCTGCACAAATTAAAATGTCTGAATGTCAAATGGCTTTAGATTGGAGGGAAGTTTATTTTTATTTATTTTATTTTACATTTGTTTACCGGGAAAGTCTGACTGGACACAGGTCCATTTTCAGCCGAGGCCCAGGGAGAAAAGCTTCAAAAATAACGCAAAACATAATACATGAGAGAGAGAGAGACAGCAAATTATGGATGTAGTACTCATAGAATATGGCAGAGATTACATCTCGTAACAGTGAGAATCATTGAGGTACAAAATAAACTTAAAAACATTTTTTTTTTACAGTTATAATTACAGCAAGGCAAATATCAATGAGTTAAGTTTTTAGGAGAAAGCTGTTTGTACATAGCTGAAGCTCTGAAACAATCTTTTGGTATGGATTAACCTGGGGATTGACTCAAGTTATATGTTTACACCAGTATGTAGCATTATAGTTTATGGTTTTCTTTTTGATTTACTTTTTGCCGAGCAGTTGTTTGTTGATTTATTGATGGTCCTTTTGGTGTTTGGAAATGACATGGATGAATCCATCTCTATTATGATTGTTTTTCCAGATATTTTGACTTCCAGACAATTTCATTCAGTGAGTTGATGTCATGTGATTACTGAGGTTGCCTATTTTACAAGTAGGGGCTTGTGTGTGTGTGTGTGTGTGTGTGTGTGTGTGTGTGTGTGTGTGTGTGTAAAAGAGAGAGAGAGGTTTAATATGTTTACTGAATATAATGAAATTCTTAGTTAAACATGCCCCTCTTCTTGGGCAACTAGACTTGAGTAACCAATATTAGATCTTAGCCATCCAGCTGGGAAAGGTTAGTATGTGGATTTTCCATCTGGTTTGATGAAGGATATGCTACTTACCCAAGGACTACATTTATGGCCATCCATCCAGCCATCGTGTTGCTGAACTACATTGTTTGATAATGAGAGGAGCTTTTTACAGAACTTGAAGGTTTTTGTGTCAAGAACCTGTCCATAAAAAGTGGCTTGTTTATATTGCAGTGAAGGCTGTGGTCTTTGTAGTGAGCGTTTTAAGTATAACCAGTATTTCTGAGGTAGAGGACATCTCTTAAGGCAGGATTTTTCTTATTCCTGGAAAGCAAGCCAATGATGAAATTTATAGGGGCCAGTGAGACAGAGGAAAGCAAGAAGCTTTTTAGTCTGTTTGCATAACTAAGTGAACTTAGTCCTTTGACCTTTTTGACCTTTTTTTGTCAGAAATGGTTGTAGTCTTTCTTTTGGCAGGGTGTTTTGCTGAGGCACATGCCAAAAGGGGCATTGCACTCAATAATGGCTCTTGTAAAGGAAGAATACAGGGATGTTATGAGCTCCTTGTCCCTGGATGAGATACCCTTACTAATGAAGTGGGCCATGTAAAAAGCTTTCCTTAAAATGGAGACAACGTGGTGGTCAAAAGTCAGGTTTCTATCAACCTGGGTGCCCAAGTACCATACGACTTATTGCGTGCTTACAACATTGTCATTAATGTGATAATTTGTGGGGATATCACTCTCCTCAAAGGGGATGATGATGCATTTTTTGGTATTTAGCTTGAGGCCATATTTCTGGCACCAGTTATTTGTTTGGGTGAGACCTTCTTGTAGCTTATTCAGAATTGTTTTATTAAGTCAGTAATGTGAATTTTTTACTTTATGGCAAATTTGTTGGGTTATTTTTGTGGATTATAGTATTGTAGGACTGCTGATGTTAACATTTTACATAGTTGGACTGCTGGAATGGTTTTCCCAGTGAGAAATGCTAGTGCTGTAGTGAATATCTGTTTATTTGTAAAAAAAAAAAAAAAAAAAAAAAAAAATATATATATATATTAACTAAGATGTTAGAGTTAACTGTTAGATTAGAGAATTAGAATGAGAATTTGAATTTTAAGGCAAATATTAGGCATTTATTACATTTATTCATTGTTCAAATGCACCTACAGTACAGCCAGGAGGTCGCCTGTGGTCTTCCGGAGCAACGAAAGAGTTAACTATATGATATATTTTATATGCAGCCCCAAGACCATTTCTGTTCACTCAATGCGGCCCCAGCAAGCCAAAAGGTTGGACACCCCTGCTCTAGAACATAAACCTATAAGAGTGTAAAGGCAGTTCCTAACGTTCACTTGAAATGTCAGCTTGTGCAGGAGCTCTCTCACTTACGTGAAAGATTCCTGACACTTTGAAAAAGACCCTGCAAAGTTAAGTAAGATGTCTAAACACTGAAAATGTGGATACCCTGTAGCAAGCAATGAGCTATAGAGTTACACTTTGTAGTATCCACTGCACCAACAGTGCTCACAAAGGATAAGGCAGAGAACGGATTGTGATCCACACAATCTTAAGAAACATTTAAAATCTGGATGAACAGGAATGTGACAAGCAAAGTCTAGTGTTGCCAGCAAACTTGAATGAAGAACAGATAAGACTATGTGTGTGAAGTGACATTTTGAATAGAGAACGGTTTCTCTCTCTACCAGAGACAGCATGCGATGGACAGATGGCGAGAGTCTGGTCAGGTGAATGAAGAGTTGCCCCTGGAAAGGAGGTATTTCCTCACACTGCCATCTAGAACCTTGATGTTTTTTTAGAGCCCCTTTGCCAGAAACTATTGCCAAAGGGAAAGCAGAGAGATTCAGACACTTTCCACTCTGGCACCCCATTTCTAGTGAAGGAAGAGGAAACAATGTCCCTTGAACAGTCGTTTTTGACTTGGACTATCCTTGGTTTTGGGGAGTTCCCGAATTATTTCTGTAACCCCCTTCCATTTATTCATCTTAAAAATCTGTTTACCTGTATTATTAGATGGTTTATTATCAAAACTGGATGAGGGGTTACAAAATCCCTTAGAAATTTTGGAAAAGGAGGACGAGCAATCTTCAAGATTCCTTTTACCAACCTACCATTTATCACACCTCTTCAGCAGAGGAATCAAAAGCAATCTATCCAAAGCAGAGTTTTATCATCGGAACATTTAGAACACAGCCAGGCAAACTTCCTCAAAAAAAACAGTACTGGTGGCCATGGCTCTGGAAGAACATTCACATACACAGTGTAGAAAGTTAGTGTGTAGTGTACAGCTGAACTAAATAGAATCAAAATTTAAAGCAGAATTTTTCTGCTCAAGAAAAGATTGCAGACAAAACACAACACACCTCACACCATAACAATTAGTCAGACTAAAAAGAAATAGCATGACAATTCAGAAATCTGAAAAAACCAGGGTTGCAGAAGCACACACACACACACGTTACTTTCCCATCCTTATCAGAAACAGATTGGAGCTAACAAAGTATTCAGTAATAGTAGGAGTAGCGTATGATAAAGCTAGAGCTGCGGGGTCAGGTTTGGGAAGAGAGGACTTGCACATTCTGCCTGCCATCTCATATAACAGCTGACTGATTATCAGGAAAATTACAGACTGGGACATCCTCCAAGACTGACAACTGGAGGAATAGGTTAAGTTTCTGGAAATCCCTTCTGTAACAGCTTACTGTATTTTCTGACAGACTGAGAAACCTCAGTGCTCTCAGTGAAAACACTAGCGTATTCTGGAAAGTCTCAAAGAGAGAAACCCCCAACAGACGTAATCAGGAAATGAATCAGAAATCAGGAGAAATACATCACCTGTCCCTTCGTTTTCCTGAACAGTTTCAAGATGCTGAGCCTTGAGAGGAAGAGAGGTCTCACTTACCAGACACTACCTTATACAGAGATTCAATAGACTGAATTAAACCCAGAGTCAGACTACTACTGTCTGTGGAATTTTGAGGAGTAGATAGAGGTTAGTTTTCTTTTAACAGTAAAAATGAGGCAGACTTCATTAATGGCAGCAGCAAAAATGAGGCAGACTTCATTAATGGCAGCAACAGCTTCCCCAGGGATGTGCACAACATTCTGACCAAACAGGAATGTTCCAGGAATGACAAGAGTGCCTCCATCTTGCCCACTGAAGGGATCCCAACAGCTGCAGAGAATATAGTCAACCCCTGGTCCATACTGGCTGTAGGTGCTACACCAGACATACCTGGGTTAAAAAAAAAAATGAATGGCCTGAGGAAGCTATGGCAGAGGCAAACTGCTAGCCTGCTGTAGCAGGAAAGGCTGTTTGCTTAACTTTTTTGTGGCTGGAAGAAGGACCAATATTGGGACAGGTAGTCTGTTCTGTGGACAAGCTAAAAAGGGGGCCCCTTACCTAGGGAACAGAAGCAGCAACACACATCTTTGGTCATTTTTCCATACAAACAGTAAAAATACAGCACACACCACAGAAAAACAACACATTTCCCTTTCTGTTTGAAGTAATTGAAAAGTGTTCTTGTTTGAGAGAAAATCTTAGGGACTATCAAAACAAACTTCTAGCTTTAAAATAACTTTCCTGAACAGGAAAGTTATTAGGTTAAAAATTTATGTTTTTTTTTCTTCCAAAGGGAACAATCTACCCAGCAAAGGAACACAAGAGTCAATCCTCAAAAGCCTGAGAAGAAAAGCACTCTTAAGGGCTTGTTGCCCAAACCTGTCTTTTTAGGCAGCTCAAGCTGACTGTTTGGGATGCATGAAGGTGCACTGAAGCTGGCTGATTATATCCTTGGCAGTATACAACTAAAATAATTAAAGCTACTGCAGCAGTGATCCCGGTGATTATCAAAACCCTTTCTGGGGGGTAGTTTTGTGGTCCAATTCTAAGAACCTCCAACTCGCACCCAATGAAGTTCAAGTTTTGAGAAGGCTCTTGGAATCTGGCCATGCCGATGGCCAAGGATACACTGATCTGGAGCAAGTACTGTCCTTGGAGAAGTGGAGACTGCTAACTGCCAACAGTCTAGGTAAGAAAAAAAAAATCCTTATTCTGAGCAGTGCGTGAGCTGCAGCTAGGGGCATACATTTGGTGAGCATCTGGGGGCTGTAGTCAGTCCAGAAGGTACGGCATGAAACTAGGAAGCTCTTAAATGGAAAGCAGGAGGATCTTAACGCCTTTGATATTTATACACACACACACACACACACACACACACACACACACACACACACACACAAAAGATCTAAAAAAAAGCACATCTAATCTCCTGCCTGAAATTAGAGGATGGACTCCTTCACAAAATTGATTCAAACCAAGTAGAGAATCTGACTGAGGTCCTTTACCTTCTTTGGCACCAAGAACCTTGAGTAGAATTCAAATCCTCACTGGTCAGGTGGGACCTCCTGGCCAAGAGACGTTTGACAAGGTGGAACTGTCAGAACATAGAATGTCAGATCTGCACCTCCGAAAAGGTAATAAAGAAATATGTAGAGGCTACTTTATATTAGCCAGCCACACTGGAAGGTATAGACAGAGAGACTGCTCTACCGCACTGGAGGCATTTTGGAGTAATCACTCAAGATTCATAGGGAAGAAATCCCAAAAGGATACCTGAACCACCTCCGTCTCTTAGATGGTGGCTTGACTGAAGTCTCCCCTACCTTAGAAACTCCTATCCTGTTACCTGTTCTGAAGCCACTAGAAATTCTTGGCACCTTTCAGGGCCTCATTCTTTGAGGGGCTGGGAACTTCACTCCAAAGGTTGCTTTGAGTGAGAGCAAACCACTACCCCAAGAAAATGTTCAGATCAGTAAACTCACAAAACATCTATAGGCTGACGAAAAGTCGAATGAGCTCCACAAGTCACACAAAGCTTGTAATATCCATATTTTTATTATTGAGCTCTTTTTTCCCAAAGAGGACTTCATCAGAACAAACATCCACTATAACATTTTTATAATCATCTCAACTCTAACAATAAAACTTGTTTACTTAAACTTTGCCCATTCATTTACACAGTTTATCTATGACATGCGTGAGTGGGCGTACCTTCATTGAAGGTTGTGCGTCAGGGCTGGCAACTCGGCACGTAAAAATGAACTGCCAATCATTAGCGAACTGGAGTTCCTCTGTTGAGACCCCTAACCGGGAAAAGCCGAAAGACAACAACCTATTGTCATTACAACCTGTTAACATAATCTTTGTAATAAACTCCTGACACCAGGATCTAGCTGCATTTAAGAGTCAAGATAGCAACTGAAGTCATGTCTTAGAGAGTCATCCAAGTCCCCCTTCTTAATATCATGCAAATGTTCATACATTCTTTCACGCAGGGCTCTACTAGTTTTCCCCCACATTGTCAAGCAAGTTAAAGTTACTAATAGCCAAATATACTACCCCAACTGTGTTGCAGTTAACTTACTGTATATTTTGTGTCCACATTTTTTCTGCTTCCATAATATATGGGCATTGGGGGCACATCCCATATTTATATGTTCCTTTCTTGATCTTTCTTTCCTCACTACATGCTGTCAGTTGCCCGTTCTCTAAATCCTTTGATGTTTCTATTCCTTTTAGAAATAGAATCTAGGGCTAGTTTTAATATGCCCCTTAAAAATAATCACTGGTTATCCAGAACCAGTTGTCTGTAATCACACTCAGATCAGTGGCATTCCTTGTAAATGTCAAGACCATTGTTTTTTTTTTTTATTTCTACCCCATTAGTGTATATAGCCCCTGAATTCTCTTCAGAATCACTCCATCAAGTATTCTTAAAATAAAATCCTCTGGGTAACTTCGGTCACAAAATAACTAAGTATTTCATTTCCTGCAGAAACGACCCTTCCTCTGATGCCCCACCACTCAAACCATCTGCCTTTTCACCAAACCCTTTTTCCGATGTTTAGGGTGTAAACTACCAAAGTGCAAATACGATTTCAAACAAGTCACCTTCCTCTGAATATTGGAGATAAAATGCTGGTTGTCACAATCTTTTGATATCTCCAGTACAATGATCTCAGAATTGTTGTATATAAACTTTCAAAAGGGCATGGTGTTAATTCAGTTGTTCCTGTCCAAAGCAAATATATCATTCAAAGATCTGACATATTAAAAATACAAGTGCATTTCCCAATGGTACATTACAAAGTTTGCAAACAGGCACACCCTGCGCCCACAGCAACTACTGATTTTTGGATGTAGCATTCCCCTTCAAATATTAAAAAGTTTAGTTAACACCAATTTTATCATTTCCACTAAAATTTCATTCTGTTATTTAAAAACAGACATTCAATTAGAACTTCCCTAAAAACTTACATTCAATTAGAACTTCCCTAAACCACTCAAGCCCAATCAAATGTGGGATCACAGAAAAAAAGGTAAACATACCTACGTTAATGATTCAAGAGAATGTCAGGAATGTTTTAGTATGTGCTTATGCAAGGAATCAAACTAATTTATAGTTTATGAATTTAGCCAGGGGTTCAGTTTCTGCACCTCTTGCAACAATTGAACGTAGCGGGAGAGTTAAAATATTTTATGAATCTTTGGAATCCCAAAGGCCATTGGAACCAAAGGGTTTTCAACACACAAACATCAAATTCCATTTTTGAAATGTTTTCTTGTAAGAAGAATTCTTTCAAATACAGAAATATTTTTGGTACTTGCGTATTACCGCAACCAGGTTTCTAACATCCTGTAACTTACGTTTTCGCTGACTTAAAACACTTGCTGTCATTTACATTTAGTAAGCCTGAAACCCACAACAGTATAGTGTTACATAGGTTTACTTCCAGAGAAATAAGTAAGCTGTGCCTGTATTTCTGGGAAAGAATACTCAGACTTGCATCGTATAATTGTGAGCAAGTCAGTGTTGCTATATTACCATCAAATCTCTAGTACTTCTTTCTACTCTTGGACAGTTGCCTGAACGGTAGGTTAACCTCTTCCCGAGGAGGAGGATTTCCATGTTGTGATTGCGATACTGATTAGCAACTTTGGAGCACTGTCCACCCATGAGAAATGTAGCACAGTGATTTTGGTTCAACATCCATTACACCAAGTGTTCGCAAAATAGTACAGGAATTTTAACTGCAATAAGTACAAGAAAAAGCCAGTGTTGATTTAGGATCTCATTTCAAAAGCAGTACACCCAACTAAAACACTTGAGGATCACAGTTAAAATGGTTGTAGGCTGCGTGTTTTATAAAAGCATTTTATGAAAAATGTCTGCTTGCAGCTGGCTGACAACCTCCTGCTTGCATTTCTTATTCCTGCTCCTGTTTCCCAAGCAATGTGATACAATAGTAATTTGGAGCATACAGCTAAAGTCATTTCGTGAAAACATGAATTACAGGATGTTAGAAATCTGGTTGCGATAATACACAAGTACCATATTTTTCATGCCACATTCAATTCACCGAGAGGAAACTTCATACATACCACCACTCCGTAGCCAATTAAAAATTTGGTTCAAATAGTCCTTGTCCATTAGAACAACCCCATCCTTTTCCAGTTTCATCATTAACATTTTTTCTTCATAATTCGATAATTGTCGTCATTTCTCATTGGTTAAAATTATTACTAGGTATCCTCATTTTTTCTTAAAACATTTCTAATCCTCAATTCACATGCATGCTCAAAACTATGCAACATTTTATGAGGCGGGGAGCTGAATAAACTCTTTCTGCACAAGCCTTGATGACATCATGATCCATCAGCATCCCTAGATACACTGAAATCATTTGCTGAATATAAAGTACACTGTCCCTGCCATTGGATATAACACACAGCTACAATGAATGTTTGGAATTTTTTTTTTTTTTGTTTACAATAGGCACCTGGAATTCCAGTAAATTGCTAGAACAACAAGACTGTAAGCTATAGCCAGACAGCACTGTGAACTGACTGTTTAAAGGCAAATAGTTTCTGTATTACAGAAATGTCATTAAGCAGAAATGCAGAGTCTATGCACAGCCTCTTTTCAGGGCATTCTGAAAGGTGGTTCGGATCTCTAAGCCTGCAGAATGTACAGTTATGATGGCATGACCAAGCGCTCACGCGATGTGCATTAATGTCCATACAACTGCCATTGCTACAACACTGAAAAATTCCCATCTCAGCTCACATCATAGGATCATAGAAGGTTACTAGGCTAATGGCCCTGGGGCCCTTACAAGCCTAGCCAATAGTTTATCTCCAATAAAGAAACCTCAGTCAGTACCTGTCAATGAGGGTCATACATGGAACCCTGGGACAACTTGTGGTTTCCCATCCACTCATCAAGGTTGAGCTTGAAGGTCAGCGAGGTACTTTGACGTGTATGGGAAGTCTATTCCAGAGACTGGGCAGTCTCTGGGAGACAAACCTGCCGCTCCAGCAGGTTTTGTTGATTTCTCTAATTCAGGCCTTTCAAGTGGGTAATGCACGAGGAGTTAGATTTGCAGATATGGAACATCTCCAGTAGGGCAGGTCTGAGATTGTCTTGCTGGTAAGACGCACACCCCCTGAGCAATCTGAACGATACAGAGTAGAGAGACAGTAATTTGAGCCTGTCCGCACAGGACAGGTGTTGGGAGGCCATGAATTCTCTTTGTAAGGTACTTCTGTGGCCTTTCCACTTGGTGCAGCTGTATGGAGAGGTACATACTAAACAGGGCACTATACTCCATTACTGGTCTAATGAGGAGGAGTATAGAGGTGATGACCTTTTTTCTAGATGCAATCCCTTTACTTAAGAGATGAATCAGTAAAAGGCTTTTCTGACCACTGCCACTACAAATGTCAAATGTGAGACTGTCGTCAACTTCAGTACCCAGGTCTCTCACCACAGGTTGGGCACTTAGGTGGTTGCCATAGATATCAGTAGGGGCTGTATTTTTGCCAAATGGTATGATGACTTCTTCTTTTACATTTAACTTAGTTGCTGAGAGACCCTTTTGCAGTATGTAAACTGCATTTGGGGAGTCAATAACAGCACCAAACTTAGTCGCCCGCAAACTTCAGCCACAGGCCTTTTGTCTGGACCTCTGAGAAGTAGATGCCAAACAGTAGGGATACCAAGAGAGATCCCTGGGGAACTCCCCAAGTGACAAGTCTGATATCTGAGGTGGAGGCACCTATTTTGACCTTGTGGGTCCCGTCAGTGAGCCAGTTGACCACCCACCTGATGAGACAGGGATTTATGCCAAGTTGGGCTAGCTTTTCAATGATGCTAGAGTGGGGGATTGTGTCAAAGGCCTTGGCCAAGTCAAGGTAAGCTGTATGTAATGACTTTCCCTCATCCGGGGCCTTGGTGACCATCTCAAAGAAGTAAACTAGGTTCAACAGGCAAGATCATCCCTTGACTAATCTGAAATTGGTGGGGTCAAATGCAAGGAGAGGACAATGGCAGTTCTCCACTCTGCTGCAATGAAGCCTGTACTTAGGCTGTGGTTGAATAGGGTGTTCAGTAGCAAAGCTAGTTCTTGCTGGAGATGGTGCAGAATACAGCCTGGGATACTATCAGGTCCCATGAAAACTGTATTCTTCACCTTGGATAGGGCCTTTAACACTTTTTGCACCTCACATCTCCGTCAATCAAGTATTGGGATGTTGAAAGGGCTTTTTTTTGGGGGGGGGGCAGGGGGTGAAGTTTGCACTGAACCTGCTAGCAGGTTGGCAAAGTCAACAGGATCAGCTTAAGTGATACAGTTAAGTACTAATTTGGAACAAGCCTGGGCTTTGCCATGGATGTTCTTGAGGTAAGTGAAGGCTGTGTGGGGTGTCCCTTTGTTTCGGAGGCTAGTTTTGATTCATAATTGGCTTTAGGGGTTTTCACTAGTGATCCAATTTGCTTGTTGAAGCTAAGGAGGGAGTTTTTCCTATTTGGAATTTGTTCCTTTTTACCCTTGGGACAATAGTTTCTTCCTTTTGTTGCAAAGCCTGTTGACAGGATATCCAGACAGGTTTGTCTTTCCTTGAGGAGCAGGTTTTAGTTCAGTTTGATATTGCTGAGTCCATGCAGTTATACAGGTGCTTGTACACTGTACCGGCATACTGTTCAGCATAGTTGTCTGCATCCTCTTGGGGGAGGGGGGGGGTGAAGCTACTGATACCCTCCCTTAGGAGGTTGTAGTCAGCTTTTGAGAAGTTTTTTAACCAGATTACAGCTTGGGGGGGATAGAAACTTTGAATGAAGCAGACCAATGATCCGATCTCACCAGGGAAGAACATACTCTGGGAGTTGCGCATTGGTTCGCAGAAACGTGAGTGACCAATCAAAAACGTTATCTCCCCTTGTGGGGGATGAGACAAGCTAGTCTAGTGCGTTAGAAATACTTGTTACATGCCCCACGAGTAGAATAAGGGTGCACACAAAGAATAGTCTTGATTATTAAATGATACAAACATCTCAGATCTTTATACATAATCTTCAGTACTTTGGAGGACGCAACAGTAAAGTTTTAAAGGATTATTGTTTCTACAAAGAAAGTTCAAATTTAAGGAAAAATAATATTGAGTACAGGTTCTGGCTACTTATTACTAGCCATCATAAATAGCACATTTGATAGTCGCTAGACTTGCTTTTAGTTGTGTGGTTCCAAATCGTCTGTTATAGATTGCTGCTGCACACAGACCATTCAAATGCCCAACACATGCTCGGCCTCCAACCCATGCAAAGTCTCAACTACCTTCCTCTTCCATGAGCATTTCTTATGCAAAGCTCTTCTGATTAAGGATTTGCAGTTCTAAAGCTTCCTCTCTATAAGGCAGGAGCATCATTAGCATCTTCTTGCACTCAGAAGTTAAACTCGGACTCCCAATATACCTGGCAATTTACATTCATAGTACCCAGGAATTTGCCCCTTTCAAGAAAAGGACTAGCTTACCTTAAATGGCTTCCCCTTGTACATGAGTGGACATGTAAAACGGATATTCTCATGTTCCCCTTGTACATGAGTGGACATGTAAAACGGATATTCTCATACTTCTCCCAAAGGCCTCTCACCATGACATGCAACAAGGTAGAAACCAGGACCACAATTCTCAAAAAATAAAATTCCCCTGCAATTTCAGGGCTGTCCATGGCTGAAAAAGTGCAGTTGTGCAAGTTGAACTTAGCATAACAGTAGGTGTTTGAATTATCACTGTCGCAGTAGCCTTAGCTATATGGGTTACATCTGCCAAGGATAATAGTAGGTGTTTGGATTATCACTGTCGCAGCTTACAAATCTTCAAGGCACCTTTCATTCGCCCAAACTGTCAAGCAGCTCTAGTGGAGCAACTAAAGACAGGTTTGGACACGAACCCCTTTTAAAGCTTTCCTGCCAGCAGAGAGTGGCTGAGCCCTGAAAGGGCAATGCTAGGAACAAAAAAAGTAAATAGAAAATACAAGGGGATGGAGGGAGGGAGCAGAACTTTAGTAAAGATAAGCAATGCAGTTTACAAAAAAATGCTTATTCCTGAAACTATTCGTAGGGAAGATAGGTGGCAAGAGGGTGGCACTGGAAGTCTAAGTCTGATGTGCACATGAGAGTTGCGAATGAAGTAGTCAGTGGCATTGTTAAAGCTCAGAGGGCGCGTGTACACCAGTTAAAAATATTCTTGACAGTTGAGAGGTATGTACAGCACAACTAACATCTTTGCTTAGACAAACTGAAAAATACATCAATGAATAACCATTTCGAAAGAAGTTTTTAAAAATAGCATTAACTGATTTGTCACACATAAAATTATCCAGAGTCCGCCTACATAGACAGCACTAAATTCAACACAACTATGTTCTCAGTCACTGTGATCCAGTGACCAAAAACTCATCTATCGATAAACCTAGCAAAACTGCTGGGCATCGTCTATACCAGTACAAAGTTGCCAAGGTCTGAACTCCTTGCCTGTATCCATCAGGTCTATACCCTACCTCCCATCTTTCAAAGCCACTCAAAAGGAATTCCTAGCTAATATCTGGCTCTGTTCTTGCTCAGAACCAGGATAACCTAGATCCCTAAATGTGAACCAGGATAACCTATATCCCTAAATGTGAACAAGTACCTCTTCATTCCTTACACCTCGTTACTCTCCAGTCTTCATTTACTTACTTGCTAACTAAAATTCTCCAACTTTCTAAATGTACCATAAGCTTGTTCTTCCCTCACTTCATACTGCAATTTCTATTCGTATTACACTAGCTTACTTTTAATTTCCCTACAAACTCTGTAAACTTTCTCTAAATATTAAAATGATTGACAACTTGCATCAGTTCTTAACCTTACTTTGTATGGATTCTTTTTTATATTGTCTAATTTGTTGCAATTATTTAACACTGCCACTGTTTTTGTTTTATTTTTGAAGATTTTAAGAATCAAAAGTTTTACAATGTTTTGTAATAATTTGGACCTTTTCTCCCCGGGCCTCTGCTAAAAGTGGGTTTTTACCTAGTCTGACTTCCCCCACTAATCAAAATGTCAACAACCAAAATGCAACAAGCATAAGGCTACCTGCAGTACAATACAGATCTATTTCACCACCACACAAACTTAATGGCATCTCCTTGAAAAGTAACACAAAGTAAAATAGTAAAACACCTAGTGCAGTCAATTCTGCTCTAGCACTATTTACCCAACTTGAAATGCCGAGGGACGGAACTTCATAGAAAAATAAGTTTCCGTAGTCCAAACGGACGTCTTGACAGGTACAGCTAGAAAATAATTCTAACACATTTATGTTTTTGCTTTAAAATAGCAAAAATTGCAGATTTGCATACAGCATTTTGGAGAAAAGACTGCTGGAGATTTTAACCTAGTCTAGAAAACTTGTACAGGGGGCTCTGGGTAGATTCTAGGTCAAAAAAATAAAAGTTTTAAATCAAAACCAAACTGTATGTTTACTGATTGTGGATAAACCTGAGCAACAGTTACAATAAGGAAGAAACAAACCTGAGCAACAGTTACAATAAGGAAGAAACAAACCTGAGCAACAGTTACAATAAGGAAGAAACAAACCTGAGCAACAGTTGCAATAAGGAAGAAACAATGCAAACATAAATACACATTACATTTTCCAGAGTGAATGGAAACAAAACAGCATGTACTGTGTACTAAAATAAGCTAGACTGAAGACAGAAGATGCTGCCCAGAAAGTAGAAAGATAATGCTGGAGGTACCGGATTAACATCTGTGCTGTACAGATTATGTTAAAAATGTTAAAAAGCAGCAAGTGTTACACAAGTATAGTCACTGTGGCTATTCTGCAATGTAATATAAAGCAATCTCAGTAATACAAGAACTAAACATAGCATACTCGCTCAAGAGTCTCAAAGTTTTCAAGACACCCCACAAGCCAACAGGACCCAGATCAGAGTGAAAAATCTTTATTTCTGATTGCTGGACAGGAAAAAACACTACTCCCTCCCACAGCCAGCAAGGGAATGGATTGACAGCTTCCTCCTAAGAGCTCATGGTGGCTCCCCAGAACCAGAGGCCAAATAAAACCAGACAGAGCCGCCAGCAGTAGCTGAATCTTTGTGAGAATTAGAAACTGGAAAGAAGAAGAGATACTCTGCACAACTGTAAAACAGACAGGAAGTCAGCACAGTATTAAGCCAAACTGTTGCACACACCTTGTCTAAAAAATATTAAAAGAAAAGTGGACTATATAGCATTTAGCAAAAACTATTTACTAACCAAGCAATACTAAAGTAGTGATAATTTACAAAACAACCTGCTACAGCACTGCTCAGGTTTCAACTACCATGGTTTTGATGCCATAATTTAGAATACCCTCAAGTAAACAGTCCACCTTTTCTAAACAAGTAATGGAACTTGCACAAAGTACTAATAAAACTAGCTCAGGCCAGCACAGAAACATTAGCAAAAATACTTGAGAGAACTAGGGTAACTAGTAGCTGCACCACAGTCCAGATACAGGCTTACTGCTTCTGGAACCATTTGTAATGATTTGTTTTGAGCACGTTTTTCAGGCCATCTTCAATTGGAAAGGTCCTATCTGCACTTTTGAGAGAGAAATATGCTGATCGGTAGAAGAGATCAGTCTAGGGCTTGGAATAAGCATCCTCATTGGCCCTTTTGAATCTTACTAAAAGTTTTCTTCAAGTTTTTAGCTTTGGGTATTTAGGCCCTGCATTTGAGCAGGTTTCTGCTCGATTGCAAGTCACGCAGTACTGCGCACTGCCTTGCGGTTATGTGCCAAAGCAGTTAGTTCAAAACGTTTTCCCCTAAAACCCAGGCAAAAATATCCCTCCACTGAGCTGCTCCGTGAAAGATTCTGAATAGCCATGCCTAGTGACAGTCTTCAACCTAGCATTATGGACAGTTGACTACCCTTGTTTCTCCTGACGTAGTGTAGCAACTGCCTCATGTACGCAGACAACCCTCTAACACACACTAGTACAGAGTACGAGAGACATATTTTCACCAAGAATCTAGAATCCAGGCTTTCTCACTCAAAACAGCAACATGGAGAATATTATCAACTCACCCACCACTTCATATGCCAATAGTACCACTACTTAAAACACCAGACACCTCCGAAACACAAGACTGCTACAACTAACAATCCCTACAGCACTCATGATACATAGCAACACCAGTCTCTCACCCACCAAGCCATTAAGGTGCAAATACTCAAATCCAAATATTCTTCTCATTGGAGACTCAATAGTGAGACAGACTGATGTCCCACTCACCAGACTGGACAAGGAGAAAGTCAGCTGCCTGTCTGGTGCCAGGATTAGTCAGATCACACATGAACTCAGGTCTCTCAGCAACAAGTGCCATTATGACTGTCCTAGTTCATGTTGGTGTGAATGACCGGAGACGTACCTTACTGAACTATATGAGGAGACATGACTGAGGTCAGAGTACGTGTCCCAGGCAGATATGTCCCTAGCCTTGAGCAGCTTACTACCCTCACCTAAAATAAATGCCACAGTATAAACAAAAACATGATTGAAAATACTTCAATAATTGGCTCAGTTTTTGGCGTTATTCAAAACGGACCCAGTTCCTGTCAGTCTGGGAAGCCATGGATGACCAACCTTGCTGCTTTGCCAGAGACTGTTTGCACCTGGCACGTCTAAGCTTTCAGCTGCTGGCAAAGGCTCTTGTCTCCCCCATACTGCATTTTTTAGGCAAGATTTTGAAAACTTTACTGACATGAAAATTTAAGGTGTGAAAATGAAAGACGACAGTGTTTCAATCAACAGTAAACACTCAGTTAACCAGAACTCAAGCAACCGGCAAAAACATATTGAAGAAACAGTACAATTTTCATGTGTTGCACTTTGTTTCCTCCCCTGCAGAAACATATTTAGAGTTTTAAAGAGGAAGATGAGAATAAATTCCCTCTTTCCCCAACCTGAGAACAAGTCAAACCAAATAGTATAGGGTACAGTATTAATCAGACTTATTTTTAATAGTAATTCTCAAGCAACCAGAAACTACAGTTATTCAGCATCTGCCAAATAGTATAGGGTACAGTATTAATCAGACTTATTTTTAATAGTAATTCTCAAGCAACCAGAAACTACAGTTATTCAGCATCTGCCAGTCCCCATGGGTGCCGGTTAACACAGTTTACTGTGTGGTATAAACTTCTCAGAAGTTCAGGTCAAAAACTAAGGGACTGTGGCTGACCAGGTTTGCAGATGACTGCAGAGCACTTCCTACTGTTAATCCCAGAGTGAACTAACAAATGTCCCTATTATAGGGCAAGCTATCCAATACACATTAGAACATTATCCTAATATGCAGCGATCCAGGAAAAAAATTTTAATATAAACACTGATAACGCAACTACTTTTAGAATGAATTGTTAGCCTCTCAAAACAGCCAATATACAAATCGGTGGATCAAAACTATAATTTAGGAAGGTGGCAGATACACATTTGCTGGAGTGACTGCTTTTCTCCCTTACATAAAAACACACACACCAGTCACTGTAAAAGCTAATTAACTCAAAGGTAGATTTCCTCCAAGCAGGAGGATAAGCACCCCAATAAACCACATCTAAATTTAAATCCTTAATCTAAAGGGTTTGTCAGCAAAGCACGAAGATTACCTTCTCTACCCAGAGTAGGAAACAAATGGGGAGGGGCGAGGCGATGAAACAGGCTGAAAAATATTTCATTTTGTGAGACCATCGAAAGCTTCATGTATTCGAAAAACAAAAAAACAAACAAAGGTCACTGTTAGTTCAATATCCTATCATGAATTATCACTGCATAACAAGGTCAGCAAATTAAAACCCAAGTTAGTGATAAATGATCCTATATATGCTCATGTGGGATGCCATCCTGTAGGTGAAACAGATATCACCACAACCCCCTCTTGCACCTCTAGAGAAAGAACGCGGTTGTCATGGACTATGGTAATAGGATTTGCTCATTACTTACAGAGCATAAACCTCACTTTTAGAGTTTAAATACGTTATAGTTCTATTGTTCTTGAGCACAGAATTATTGTATAAATACTGTATAGTCAAAAGCATAGTGACAGCAAGAACTGCTAACATGCAGCACTATAAACAGTCAATACTTGTCAGACAGCATTCACATTAGTACTCCTCAGTGTGCATGAAGGGTAGACCCCCCCCCCAAGCCGCTATCAAATACTGTACAGCTATCAGCAGCCCAACAGCATACACAGCTGCAGCTCCTGTGGTGCAGTTTGATTCCATCAGCCCTCACTTTGCTTGCTTATGGGCAACTGGGAATTTGGCCTAGGCTCCTCAGCGGTCTTAGATTGGAAAGCTAGTAGCAACTTATAAACGCACACACAAAACAGTCCAGCATATAACACAAGAATCAACAGACTGAGTAGATAACATCACCCAACCCAAAAATTGCACCATCAAATGAACCGCTTCCTGGGAGTAGCTGACATGAAGCTATACTAAGTATACAGCTTTCTGCATCCATAACCAAATAACGTCTGCAAGAACACAATCAGAAAAGAATCCTTATTAATGAAATTATTCTGAAGGCTCACTTTCAGCTTACGAGTTTATAGCAGCCTTGCTACCGATCTACCAATAATAAAATTCAAACGAACAGTCATTTACAACGAACAACGGATCAGCTTGCTTTAGAAAGTATTCCAGTTACTAACAAAATAATTTGTGGATTTCCACCCATCGAAACCCATTTACCAACCATCATACGTCAGCACTGTTAAAAAGATCCCAAGTATGACCAACGTACATCTAAAGAAACTTGATCTGTACAAAGCTTTGCAATCAGCTCAACAAATATAACGGAAAACATTATAACTAAAGTCACAAGCAGACAGCCATAAGAAACACTCACACTTGTTGCTTTAAATAGAATTAACTAAAACTGACTTACTTACAAACAGCTGCAAAAATCAGAAAAATTTCAATATCATAAAACATCAAAATACACCTCTCTAGCGCTACTTCACCCGTTGCAATTTAAAAGGAGCACCTAGTGCAAACCGTCCAGTCACAAAATTGATACTGCCCCAATATAGATTCCCGGATGACAACACTAAGGAATCAACGCGCTACAAGGCCGGGAGAGAATGTCTGTCAAAAATATATATGCCGCAAGGTCTTCTGGGAAATGTAGTGGTGCTTCTCGAGCAATACGGGTGATACGTACCACAATATTTCATTATAATGGTAAAAGTTAGAGATGAGTAATTATTTACCAGGTTTTAGTTTTGTTTTAAAAAGTTAAGACTTTGTTCTCTGCTCATTTCTTTTAGTTTTTACCCGAGTTAACGACTGCTACAAAACGGTAAACCGAAACAATATACTCACACCAGTCTTACAAAAATAAGCCAATCAGAAGCTTTGAAGCAAAAGCTCTCTCCTAACGGTTGCTGTTTTAAGTGTTCACTGGTAGCTATCTAAGTAGTTGCTGGACTAATCTCTAAGTAATAAAGTCTTTGCGTCAACACACTCACAATTTGGGACATAATTGGAGTAGGGCATCGAGAGCAAAACATTTAATAACTTGATTCAAGTGGACCTATTTTGGGTTCAGGGGTAAATAAGTATACACAACATATATCAGATAATTACTGTTTTTTTAACATACCATTGAACATAACGGACAACAACGACCATTATAAATTGGAACGCACAGTAGTACCAAGAGTCACCTGATATAAGGCTGCACCATGTGATCAGCTGTCCCCGCCTATTTAAACTGGGTCTTACAGCCTAGTGCCCATTCAAATACTGTAATGTGTATCCTGCGTTTTCTCTTCTTCTTTCGGCTTTTCCCGATTAGGGGTCGCCACAGCGGATCACCTGTCAGCTCATGATTGGCAGTGGAGTTTTACAGTGTCAAGTTGCCAGCCCAGCGCCCAACCTTCCACAGAAGGCACACACCTAGCGCCAATTTAGAGTGTCCAATCCACCTACAGCATGTCTTTGGGATGTGGGAAGAAACCAGAGCACCCAGAGGAAACCCATGCAACCACAGGGAGGATATGTAGACTCAGCACAGAAGTCACCCCAGCCAAGAATCGAACCAGAGAACCTCTTGCTGTGAGGCAGCAACGCTAACCGCTGCACCACTGTGGCCGCCCTGTATCCTGCGTTTTCTCTATGTGAGGCAAATATCGTCTCGACAGTAGTATCCCCCCCTGCGTACATGCTACCTAAGGACGGCTACGCTAATCCCCCCCCCCCGCCATGTGTAGCTCTATTGTAGCCTGTTGTCCCTAGCCTCGCTTTTGCTTCTGCAAGCAGGATGGATCTCTCCATTCTCTATATACTCCAGAGTAAAGTGGAGAAATCTCACACTGAAATTAGCTGAAGCTTACTAGTTCGTATTTTGAATACGGCAACTCTAGAATATTTATTTTAAATATTGGAAATATTAATATCCCCAGTAAATCTGAAAAATCTCCTGCTAAAAGTAGCTGAAGCTTATTACTGCCGTACTGCGCATTTGAACTCCAACCAGCCATAACCCATCCTTTGCCTTTCCTACTTATCCACACACAATCCACTTCCCTCCTTCATGTATGTCCCACTGTGATTCCCATCCCCTCCTCTATATCCAATCTCTATCATATTCCTTATTTATTTATTTTATTTTACATTTGTTGACCGGGATATTCCGACTGGACCAGGTCCATTTTCAGCGGATGCCCAAGGAGAAAATCCCCAGTTTATTAGAAGTACAAAGGTGTAAAAAGGGACAGACAAGAATATATTATACAACATACAATCAGATTTTCACACTGAGATATAGAGACAGCAATAGCACTATTCATCTATTAGAAAGTTACAATTACTAAGATCTAGAAGGTACATAGGTTCATAGGTTGATACTAGGCTATCTGCCCTAGGGCATTTTATAAGCCTAGCCAGAGTGTGTTTGGCATTCACCACCCTTTTAGATTAGTTGACTGTGCCTCTGTATAGTAGGTCACAGAAGATAGCCCTTTTAAGGTTAGTTTACTGTGCCTCTGTCTAGTAGGGACACAGAAGAGATCCCAGGGGTAAACCAACGATCTCCCATCCACTCATCAAGATTTTTCTTGAAGAGGGTCATTGAGGGGCTCTGCCTAACATGGATTGGGATTTTGTTCCAGAGTGAGGGGAGCCTCTGGGATATGAATCTGTCCCTCCAGCATGTCCTATTTATTTCTGTGCTGAGGTTTAAGTCCTTGGAGTGTGTAGCTCTAAGGGATTTGGATTTCCTGAGGTGGAGCATGTCCATTAATTCTGGGTTGGACATGGCTTTATACGTCAGGCACAGATCGCCTCTGAGTAGGCGGTAAGCAACTGAGTAGAGCTGGAGTTTCTTTAGCCTAACTGTGTAGGGCATCTGTTTGAGTCCCTTGATCCTCTTGGTGTGGTACTTTTGGGGTCTTTCCAGTTGCTGCAGGTGTCAGGTAAGGTACATCCCAAATGGGGAATTGTATTAAATTATGGGCCTGATGAGTGATGATTAGAGGGGCACAATGACCTCTCTTGATCTAGATGTGAACCCTTTTGTGATAAGGTGGGCTATATAGAAGGTCTTTCTAACCACTTTGGCAACGTGATTGTCAAAGGAGAGATTGCTATCTACTTGGGTCCCCAAATCCCTAATTACTTATTCTGTACTTAATGGATTACCACCTATGTGGTAATTTGTGGGCACTTTGTTTTTCCCAAAGGGAATAACTATGCACTTTTTGGCATTTAGCTTTAGGCCATGGCTCTGGCACCAGTTATCCGTCTCTGTGAGACCCTTTTGGAGGATGCTTGTGTCAGTCGGCGAGTCGATTATGGCACCCAGTTTGCAGTCATCTGCGAACTTGGTCAGCCATAGTCCTCCCGTGTTAGCCTGTACCTCAGAGAAATATATACCGAACAAGAGAGGTCCAAGGACTGAGCCTTGTGGGACGCCACTTGTAACTGGTTTAGAGTCTGACATGGCACCTGCAATTCTGACCATGTGGGTTCTATCCCTGAGCCAGTTTGCAACGCATCTTGTGACATAGGGGTTGATATTTAAGCTGGTGAGCTTATTTATGATGCCCGAGTGGGGTATTATGTCGAAGGCTTTTGCGAGGTCCAGGCAGGCTGTGTGGACTACCTTCCCTTCATCTGTGGCCTTGGTGACTGTTTCAAAGAAGTCGACCAGGTTCGAGAGGCACGATCTGCCCTTAACAAAGCCGAATTGGGTAGGATCCAGTGTTTGGAGGTTCCCAATGTCTTTGTTTATGAGTTCCATGATGATATGTTCCATGATGATACGCTCCATAGCTTTGCAGAGCAGGCTAGTCAGGCTTATAGGGCGAAAGTTTCCAGGGTCTGTTGTGGCACCACCTTTGTGGAGTGGGACCACTGTTGCTGTACGCCATTCCTTGGGTATATATCCTGTAGTAAGGCTGAGATTGAACAGTGACTTTATGTGAGGGTTCAGTTCTTCTTGGAGCTCGTGTAGGACACAGCCCGGGACTCCGTCCAGTCCCATTGATGCTGTGTTTTTTGCTTTGCAGAGGGCAGCTCTCACCTGTGCATCTGTGATGTCAGGTTCCTTACACTCTGTTTGGATAGACATTTGCTATTTTGGGGGAAGGGGAGAAGTTTGCACTGAACCTGTCTGCCAGGATGTTGGCAATGTCTGTGGGTTCAGTGTATTTTTGTCATTTTGCACTAACTCAGAGCATATCTGGGAGTTGCCACCCAGGTTCCTGACATAACTAAAGAAGGCCTTGTGATTATCTTTAGCGTCTTGTGCAATTTTTCTTTCGAAGCTGGCCTTAGATGATTTTATGAGGGATCGTAGTTTCTTGCTAGTACTGATCAGAGATGCCTTCCCTTTTTGGGATTTTGCTCTATCATGTAGTAGCTTCCTCCTTCTGTTGTATAGCTTATTTACGGCTGAGATGCACCAGACAGGTCTCCTGCCTTTGGAGGAGCGAGTCTTGGTTTTATTTGGGATAGCACGATCCATGCATTCCTGTAGGTGTCCATAGAATGCATTTGTAAATGATTCTGTGGTTTGGGCCGTATTTTCCACTGGCCCGGGGGCTTTGAAGGATTCCACCTCGGTTTTGAGAAATGTAAAGTTTGCTTTTGAGAAGTTCTTCACCATGGTTTCCTTGGCTGGGGATAGGGATGAGATATGGATGTCCAGTGAGATTAACTGATGGTCAGATCTTACCAATGAGGGGTATACCTCCGGTATGGAACATAGAGTCCCCATGTTGGTGATGATCAGGTCCAATATGTTTTCCACTCTTGTGGGAGTGGTGACCAGTTGTTCCATAGCATTTGAGTTTATAAATTCTAGGAACCATTGGGCAAGGGTGTTGGGGCTTGAGTAGTGCTCCCAGTCTATGTTTGGGTAGTTGAAGTCACCCAATATAATGGTGTTTGGAGAGACCATCATATTCTCCAGTGTTCTCAGGAAAGCCGAGTGGGGTTCCTGAGTTTGGGAGAGTGGTCTGTAGCAAGCTACAAACTGAAAGGCAGTTTTGCCCACTGTTAGTTGAACATGGATGGTTTCCAATGCTTCGTACAGTGCCACTAACCTGGAGGTGTGGGTATCTTTGATGAATATGGATACTCCCCCTCCTTTTGTGGTTTGGTCCAAGTTTTGGGGCCGAAAAGCATGGTATGAGGTATAACCTGGTAGTGCTGGGGTGCTCGCGGGAGCCTTGAACCAGGTTTCTGTTACTGCACAGATATCGATATTCTCCATACTGAGGAGAGCCTCAAGTGTGTGTATCTTTAGGTTTAGACTTCTGGCGTTGAGCAGCATTACCCTTAGTTTCTTTTTCCTTGTGTTGTCTATGGAGGTGGGTTTGTCTTTTGAGCCTTGCCTAAAAAAGGCACTATGGGGGAAGCAAGAGCCTTAGCCAGTATTCGAAAGCCCCGGGGTGACAGGTGCAAGCCATCCCTAGCGAAGCAATGGGGCTTATCGAGCATGTCATCCCAGGCTGACAGACACTGGATCCCCTTTGAATGACACCAATACTTTAGCCAATTGTTAAAATTGATCATTTTGTCTTTATACTGTGGCATCATTCTTGGTGAGGGTAAGATGCTACTCAAGGTCAGGGTCATACCGGCCTGGGCTACATGATCAGAGAGCTCCTCTATTTCTCTTTTCATGTAGTTCAGGGAGGTACATCTCAGGTCATTCACACCAGCATGGACAATGACGGAGTCATATTTGTACTTGCTTTGGAGTGACCTGAGTGCTTGTGTTATGTGGTGGATCCTGGCACCCGACAGGCAGCTTACAGTGACCTTCTCCTTGTTCAGCCTGGTGAGTGGGATGTCAGTGTGTCTGACAATAATACCTATTACAAGTGTATTAGGTGTGTTGTTTAGCTGTAAGGGCTGTGACTGTGTGGCACACTGACTTTGTGAATTATGTGATACGTGGGTATTGTTGTGGGGTAGCAGTTGCTTGGATGTCTGCTTTGGAGGTCTCTGCTGCTTGGGAAGATTTTTATTTAGAGCCTCCGAGTATGTTTTTGTGTGTTTATGTGTTTTGAGACTGGATTTGTGGTGTGTGTGTGGTTAGCTTCTCCTCCTGACTGACTGCACCAGTACTGGGTTGAGAGAGCTCAGCCTCCAGTTTGGCTATATAGTTGCATCTCTCACATATATTTGAGCTTGTTGGGAGGAGGAGAGGGTGGTCTGTGTACATAAGGCAGTTGTAACATTGCCTCAAGATTCCCAGATTCACTAGCTGGACTGGACAGTAAACCCAAAACTGACTTATGGACATGCCAGAATAGTACAAGGAACTACTTTTTGACTGATCAAAAAGAACCAATAGGGAGCCAAGTACTTAAAGGGAGTGTAAGAGGGTGTAGTGCTTTAGTTTATTAGTGCTTACTTATAAGATTACTTATATGGGCAAGTGCAGGGCTTTAGAATGAAAATATAGAGTGCTTACTTTGAGATTTAGAACCGTTCTAAGGGAAAAAATGAAAAGTAGACTTTGTGGAGCCGCAAATAATTTAAACCCGTTTAAGCGGCGCTGCCCGATGCTGCGCTATGCGCAAAATCGCGCAAATGTGGGTTTTAAAGCAGGGAAACTGAAAGAGATAGGAATTGACCCAAAACGGCCAATAAGCTACTAGTTTCAGGGCTGAGACCACTCCTCCAGGGACAGATAGGCTGCTCAAAGCTACCCACTCTCACTGGTGAACAGAGAAGCTTCCTCCTATCCAAGTAAGGATATGGGCAACACAGGAAACTATACCACAGTCTGGAATTCACCAAAACCTGGAATCTGGACTAATCTAGTTCAGCAAAGGTGGGAAAAGATAATTTTTTTTTTTTTTTTTTCAGGAAACAGCAGAAAAGTACACAGAAAGCACTGTAAATGCTATAAACAGGCTGGCACACTTTAGTGTGTAGCCTACAACAGTTATACAATACAAAAACGACAAATTGATATAAAACAAATGCAAAAACTGTAAAAAGCAGAAGGCAAATGCAATTAAAACTTTTTAAAGCACAGAGCAGTTAGAAACTCGCTTTTCAGGTGGGAAAAGGCAGTCAGAGCAAAAAAACAGAGAAAAAATACTTAAATCTGGAAAAGTCTCTCTTGGGTCTCTCTGTTGCCTGTATCACTCTGCAGGACACCACGAGAAGCTGTGTGGAGTTGTATACTGGCCCAAAACCACGCAAATGCAGGTTTTAAAGCAGGGAAACTGAAAGAGATAGGAATTGACCCAAAACGGCCAATAAGCTACTAGTTTCAGGGCTGAGACCACTCCTCCAGGGACAGATAGGCTGCTCAAAGCTCCCCACTCTCACTGGTGAACAGAGAAGCTTCCTCCTATCCAAGTAAGGATATGGGCAACACAGGAAACTATACCACAGTCCGGAATTCAGCAAAACCTGAAATCTGGACTAATCTAGTTCAGCAAAGGCGGGAAAAGAGAATATTTTTTTGTTGTTTTTTTCAGGAAACAGCAGAAAAACACACAGAAAACACTGTAAATGCTATAAACAGGCTAGCGTACTTTAGTGTGTAGCCTACAACAGTTATACAATACAAAAACGACTTAAATTGATATAAAACAAGTGCAAAAACTGTAAAAAGCAGAAGGCAAATGCAAACATTTAGTCTTAATCTCTTTAGCTGTTAGAGTTTAGGTACTGTAAAGCCTACAGTGGGTAACTTGGTAGACTGTCATGGATGTATAGGGGAGGGGATGGGGATGGGGAAATTTAGATTAAGTACTACATGAGCAAAGCCAGGTATTCATCAGATGTGATTTGAGGGAGACTTTGTGGTGTTGTATGGTGGTGACTGAGATCAGTGAAGGGGGCAGGCTATTTCAGTGTTTAGCCACGGTGTGGGAATATAGTGATTTTCCTGCCGTATTGTTTGCCTTAGTGATACAGAGGAAAGATTTGTCATTAGAGCGGAGAGGGCGATTTGCTATATAGTGAGTAAGTAGCTGAGTTAATGATGAGGTTCTATCAGGGTATTTAAGGATACTATAGGCAGCGAGTAGCTGGTGATAGTTAAGTAGCTGGGGTAGTTCAAGCCATTGTAGGTCCCTTAGAATTTTGCAGTGATGTGTTCTGAAGGGGGTGTTTGTGGCAAACTTGGCGATCTTATTGTAACATGATTCAAGTTTGTCTAAGTCAGCTTTCCTGATGTTGATGAAGATTGGTGCTGCATACATTAGGATAGATAGTAGGTGAGTCTGGGCTAGGGTGATTCTGGCTTGATCTGAGAGGAGGTTTTTGTGCCTGTATAGGGTACCCATTTTTTTGTGGACTTTTTTGATTGTTTGAGAGATGTGTCCATCAAAGTGAAGGTTATTGTCAATTTCGATGCCGAGAAGTTTGGTATGGATGGATGGGGTAATGGTTGTGCCATTTTTAGAGGTTATGCTAAAGAAAAGAGGATTTGTTGGGGTTAAATAGGAGTAATTTAGTCTTATTTGGGTTTAGTAAGTGCTGGATATCAGAGATCCATTTTTCGACAGAATTAAAGGTTTCCTGGGTGAGTTTTTGTGGAATAATAGGAGATGGGGCTGTGAAGATCAAAGTTGTCATCTGCATATTGAATCAGTGTGGCATGTTGGGTTGAGGTATGCAGATTACTGGTGAATATAGTAAAGAGAAGTGGGCCCAAACTTGACCCTTGAGGCACCCCAATGGTAGTAGGAAGTAGAGGGGATAGTACATCTTGCCATTGGACAGACTGGTGTCTGTCAGATAGGTAGCTTCTGAACCAGGCTACAGTAGATGGGGCAAAGGATAGGGAGACTAGGGAATCAAGTAGAATGGTGTGAGAGACCATGTCAAATGCTTTTGATAAGTCCAGGAAAATGGCAGATGTATAGTTATTGTTGTTCCTGTGTAGGTTCACTAGATTAGTAAAAGAGAGAAGAGCAGTGGTTGTGCTGTGATGGGGGCGGAAGCCATGCTGTGTTTTGGAAAGGATTTTGTGTGTATTCAGGAATTTCATGGTTTGATAGTGTATACACTTTTCAAATATTTTAGACAGAGGGGATAGTATGGCAATGGGTCGGTAATTAGTAAAGTCATAAGAATTTCCGCCTTTATGAAGAGGAATAATATGTGAGACCTTCCAGAGATGTGGGATATGTGATTCCTGTATGGAGCTGTTAATGAGGATGGAAACAGGGTAAGACAGAGAGTCAGCAGCTGTTTTTCGGAAATTAGCTGGTATGTTGTCGGCTAAAGAGTGGTGGGTTTCAGTTTTAGCAGGAGTTTTTTAATTATGGAGGTGCTGACTGGCGATAGAGTAAAGGGGGGAATGTTTTTAGGTGAGTGGTAGGGGTGTTTGAGGGGATATTATTAGACAATTGTTTGGATAATGCTAGGATGGATTTTGTAAAGTGGTGGTTAAACTGGGTTGCTATGTCCATAGTATTATCAGTGGAGTTAGGAGCTGGAGTAGTAGTTTTGCCTGGTTTTAATAGGGAACTGATTGCGTGCCAGACTTTTTGTGGGTTTTTTGAATATTTTATTTGGGATCCTTGGAAGTAGTTCTGTTTGTCAGGTTTGGTTTGTATCTTTGCCTGATTTCTGAGCTGTTGGTAGTTTTGTTTGGAATGGGTGGTATTTTCTTTCTTCCAGATTTTCCAGGCATGATCTCTGGATTTTAATAGGGCTCTAGTTTCTTTACGTAACCAAGGAGCATAGTTGATTTTAACCCTAATGTTTCTAGTAGGTGCGAGCTTGTTGAGGATGTTGGTGAAGGTGCTATTGAAGTAATCAACTGCTTGTTCAAGTCCGAGGGTATTTAGTGGTTCCCAGTTACAGTGGTTTAGAACAGTGTTAAGGTCATGAGGGTTTAGGTTTCGATCATCTCAAATTAGTCTATAAACTATGGGCTTTGAGAAGTTGCTACATTTGCGTAGCAGGAATGTAGGGAGGTGGTCACTTAGACCATCTGGTAGACATCCTGTTAGATAATTTTGTTTGGGGTAGTTCACCTGTACCCAATCTAGAATGGCTTGTTTTTGTGATCTTTTATCTGTTCTTGGGGGCTCTTGGATAAGTTGAGAGAAGCCATACAGGTTAATGTGTTTAGTGGGGTTGTTGGCATTGCAGGCTAATCAATCGGTATTTAGGTCCCCTAATAGTATAGTTTCTTGTGGTAAATTATCTTCTGCCCACTGTTGGATATCTTCAATTATGGGAGAGTTGTTTCCTGGGGGTATGTAGCAGCAAAGAATGTTGATTGTTTTAATTTTGTTTAGGTATAGGGTTGAGATTAGAGTTTCCACATTATTAAATATGCGTAGATGGGTTTGATGGGGTTGGAGGTTGAGTGTATTTTTAAACAGAATGGCTACACCTCCTCCTTTCTTGCCTGTTCTATCTAGCCTCAGGACGTTATAACCTGGGGGGAGGAATTCTTCATTTTGAATGCTAGGTTTTAGCCATGTTTCTGTGATGGCGAGTATGTCAGGAGAATAGTGCATTATTACTGCATGCAGATCTGGTACTTTGTTAGCAATACTTCTTGTGTTGATGTTTAGAATTAATAGGTCAGATGTTTGTTTAGTAGTGAGTGGTCCTGGGTTTGGGTGAATGTCACCAGAGATAAGTAGTCTCTTTATGCTTGATAATAGGTGTTTGGTTATAAGAGCTATTTCTATACTGTATGTATGTGAGTTTTTTTTTGGTATTGTTTCTAGATGTGTAAATGTTGTGTGTGTATGGTATAGTATTGATATTTATGATTGTAGAACTAACTGAGAAATTAATGTGTTTTATTTTGTGAATGGCTGTGTGTTGTGTGAAAAGTGTTGTTGTGTAGATGTATGTTAGTTTGTATGGATGTTATGTAGGCTAGTGATGTCAAGGCTAATGAGAGGGCAGCTGTTGTGATGTGCATGTTGTATGGTATTGGAGTTTGGCTTGCAGTTGTAAGGTATTTGAGCTGATGAGTGGAGAGGGGTGTGTGGTTAGAGGGTACTTAATTACCATATATCTAATTTCCTGAATAATAGCGCTATCTACTCTTCCAGTCCCTACCTTCTCCTTACTTTTATGCCTTCTCCATTCAACCACATCATTCCTAGCTAACCACTCTAATCATGCTTTACTTACCCTTCTGCACATATTACACTACCTTCATACCCTCTGTACCGATACTTAACTGTAAGCCTCCTCCTTCCGGTATTCCTCCTACCATGCAGTTGTCTAGCATACCCATATTGTCTTTCTCACTTCTGTCATGCTTGTCTTTTCCCTGTAACACCTCACTGCTCTCAACCTCATTTTCTTGCCTCCTAAATATTCAACAACCACTACATCCTTATCTAACTAATGGGACAGCTACACAGACCTGTCGTCTAGCCTCTGTCAAATAAATACCCTCTTCCTATGCAAAGTAAAAATTATCCCTCTAAAAAACAATAACCATTTTACTCAACTAAACAATACTACCATCTACTTTCAAACATATCTTACCAAACCTACCAGAAACCAACAGCTATTATGTTACACATTCAGGCTTGGTACCTTACCCTCATGTGGAGACATTCACCCCAAACCAGGAGCCACTTCAACCAATCCATCCACACAGGGGTGTAGCAATAAAAATTCCATTTTGTACTCACAAGCTCTTAGTGCATACCCCACCCACCCACCCACCCATTGGACACCTTTACTTAAAAATGAACACAGCTCTCAAAATGCTACCCCCAAGAACATAATAAATGTAAGTAACATTTTCAGCCGTTCCCCCTAAAACTATTAAAAATATTGTTTTTAGATTAGCAATATTGTACCTGTTGTTAATGGCATTCATTTAGACAATTGTAGACCTAATATGACCTGAAAAAATCCAAGCTGATAGGATGCTTAGAAAAAAAAATGCTCCCAGTAGAGTACAAAGAGTATGCCTGGCTACGCCCCTGCATCCACACCACCTTACAGCAACAATTCCCACAAATCCTTATACACTGTCACTCTAAACCTCCGAAGCTTTCATAATAAAATTTCTGACTTTCACACATGGATTGCCCACAATCCATCAGCTATCATTGCCGGTACCAAGACCTGTCTAAAACCTTATATTAAAGCCTCTGAATTTCTCCCCCAGGCTTTCAAACAATAAGATCTGATAGGCCCCATAAAAAAGGAGGTGGTGTTGCACTGCTTTTTCCTAACACCTATACTAGAGTTCTCTACACTAAAAGTATTCCACAGTTTTCAAATGGTGAAATTCTTATTTCTTTCCTAAAAAAATAATAACTGTAAAAAAATTGTGCATCATAGTTCTTTACATACCCCCTGGAAACAATACACCCTTACTGGAAGTGATCCTTGCCTGGATTTAGAATAATATTAAAAATGAAGCTATCATGCTGGGAGATGTAAATATCAATTGGTTAGACTTTTGCTCTAACTTTCTGTCTTCAAATATTAATCTATTTAATTTCACTCAGCTTATTGCTTCTCCAACCAGACCTAATGGGAACAATGACAGTGACTCCATCTTAGACTGGATTCAGGTCACCGACCCTAACAAAATATCCTCAGCCAGTACACTCCCAAACACCCTCAGTGATCACCTCCCAGCCTTTATTCGCTCCTGTCAAAATCAACATCAGTAAAAGCAAATAAAGAACCTAACAATTTAATCCACTGATCTTCATCGATACACTAAAAATATTTAACTAGTGCGTGCTAAAAACCCTCCCTGTTGATGAGGCAGTCGACCTCTTCAGCACAATATCTGTAGATATACTAAACAGCCTTGCACCCCTTCGTCTAAAGAGGATCAAAACAAACCATGCCCCATGGCTAACTAAGCCTACTAAGGAACTTATGAAAGCCAGGGACAAAACCTAGAAGAAATGGCTAACAAATAAAAACCCTCCTGACCTGTTAAATTTTAAACAACTTTGCAACCAGGTAAATAAAACTTGTCAACAAAGACAAAAAAGATCATTACCTAAAACTTCAGACCAACCATAAGTGGAACACCAAAAAATTCTGGAATTCCATTACATCACTGCTAAATCTGAGCACAAAGAGCAACCCATGTCCACATCCTAACAAAACATCTTAAGAAATAGCCATTCTCTTTAATTCTTACTTCATCAATACTGTAGCTCACATCACTGCTAATTTTCCCAAAGCAAACTGCGGCACAAGCTATACAACACCATCAAAACTATTTTCTTACTCCCCTTCCACTACACCCTCCTGTTATTCTCACGAAGCCACTGTCCACTCTACACCCATTTTCACTCTTAATCCCATTCCAACCATCACAATAAGAAGACTACTATTCAAGCTCAAACCTTGCTCTAATGCTCCTGACAACATACCCACAGAACATCTAAAACTTGCACCTGAAGCTATTGCCTCCCCTATAAGTATATTTCTTAATAGATTCATCCAAGAATCCTATGTCTAAAATCTGGGAAAAGCATTTATTCTCCTCTTCATAAAGGTGGCAACAGTGCTGATATCTCAAATATCTGACCTATCACTATTCTCTCTAAAATATCTAAGATCTTAGAAAAATATATACATATTCAACTTATGCACTTTCTGCTTCACAACCAAATCCTATGTCCCACATAACATGGATTTAGACCAGGCCATAGTACAACAACTGCCCTCATATCTTTTATGGACACAGTTAACAGAGCCTGAATCACTGGTAACATTGTCTCCTTGTGCTTAGACCTTTCAAAAGCATTTGATACAGTTTCTCACTGTCTAAAATTGCCCCCCCCCCCAACTCAACTGGTTCTCAAGTTACTTAGCAGTTAGACAACAGGCTGTCAAATGGCAACAGACTATCTTTCCATATTTTAACACTTCTAATGGGGTCCCCCAAGGCTCTATACTAGGACACCTCCTGTTCAGCATTTTTATTAATAGTTTTCATTCTTCACTCTGTCAGGGATCTCTTATTCAATATGCAGTTAACTCAACTATTATATGTTCTGTTGATTTCCATTTCCAATCTACAATAAACAGCTCAATGGCTTTCCCTCCACTGAAACCTGGATGTACAATAACCATCTATCCATTAACCCAAACAAAACTAAGCTCATGCTATTCACCCCCGAGAAGACAACTCCCTTAAGCAAAACCCAGTTCACTATACATTCTCAAAGTAACACATCAATCAAGGTTGTTACCCACACAAAACTACTAGGAGTAATTACAGACGAACACTTGAAATTTGACTTGCACATACAACATAGCATCAGCAAAACTCACCAAAAGTAGGAATCCTCTTTAGGCATAAACATTTTGTAAGCCCCTCCACAAAACAAGCCCTTGCTTCCACTTACCTACTACCTTCTCTCATCTATGGCATCCCTCTGTTTACTAACCTCCAATCCTTCCAGCTAAGCTTGAGACATGTTACAACAAAATTGGAAGATTCGCTACTAACCCCAAAACACTCTACCCATCACTCTATCACTCTACACACTCTGAACTGGCTACAGCTACCACACTACCTTTCCTACCTGCAGTTAACAACATCACACAAAATAATCTTTAAACCATCAGACTGTCCTGCTCTTAGTTTGTTTGATATGTAGTTACTACCATCCAAAGAGGCCTCTCGGATCCGAGAATCAGCACCTTTTGCAGGTACACAAACCAAACCTACCATCTGGCCAGCTTCTTTATTGTTGCTCTGTAGCAAGAAATTGGAATGCTCTACCATTAACTATTAGAATTATTCATAATCCTGCCTTTTTTAAAACGTCTTTACAAGACTACCTATCTTCTATCTGGAATTGTGCTGGAATTGTCTCCACCTTTCAAAGTCTTACTGCCTTTGCTTAATTATGACACTGATGTTTTCATATCTATAATGTTGGGTGAAAACCCCACTATTTTAATGCCAAGAAGTTTTATGCAATGTTAGCCTTTTATTTTACTTGTTTCCTGTTTTGTTAATTTTTGTTTTTATCAATAAGTCAATTGTTAACTATTTTGCCTTTGTTGTATATACTCTTGAAACGTATTCACATTGTATGTATTCACCTCTACGTTCATGTTATTGAGGAGATTTTTCTCCCTGGGCTTCCACTGAAAATGGGCTCTTAATGGCCTAGTGGACTATCTCAGTAAACAAAATGCAAATAAATAAACAACAGCGACTGCTCCAACAACTCCGCTTGTTTACTAGTTTTCTTGATTTGTAAGAACAACGGGGAAGGGGATAGAGTTTTTGGATTAGAGAGTTTAGGGTCGTGGCTAGATTCCCATGGCTGAAGGGACCTAGTACTTTCAGTCAATGGACTCTAGCCTACTATATATGAATTCGACCATCATGTAACGGCAGTGGTCAAAAAAGCCTTTTACATGGTTCATCTCAAAAGTAAAGTAATTGCAACCAGAAAAAAGGAGGTTATTACCTCTCTGTACTCCTCCCTCATTAGACCAATAATTGAGTATAACACCCTGTTTGGTATACACCTCTCCAAACATCTGCACCAACTGGAAAAGTCACAGAAATACCTCACAATGAGAATCCTTGGACACCTGTCCTATGCCAACAGGCTTAAATCAGTATCACTCTACTCGGTATTGTACAGATTGCTAAGGGGTGATCTGTGTCATGCCTACAAGGCAATCTCGGACACTGCCCTACTAGAGATGCTCTATATCTGTAAGTCTAACTCCTCATGCATTATCTGCTTGAAAGGCCTTAATCTAATATACAACATCAACAAAACCTCCTGGAGACATAGGTTTGTCTCCCAGAGGCTGCCTCATCTCTGGAATACACTTCCCATACACGTCAAACAGAGTATGTCACTGACCCTCTTCAAGCACAGCCTTGATGACTAGATGGGAAAACACAAATTTGTCCCAGGGGTTCCACCTGTGTCCCTCAATGACAAGGGAGACAGGTGCTGACTGAGGCTTCTTTTATGGGGATAAACTCTTGGCTAGGCTTGTAAGGGCTCTAGGGCCATTAGCCTAGTAACCTCCTATGATCCTATGATAAAGTGAGACAAAGAACTATCCTTCAGAGAAGTGATTCTATCCTATTTGGAGAGAACAGACTAGTTTCCATTGGAGGAATGGCCTAGTCCCTTCCGCCAATGGAATTAAGCCTACTCAATTAATGAGGTTAGGGAGGGTTTATAGTTTAAAACTTCTTAACTCAAGACCCATGGACAAATATATAGATAGTAGGTGACAAAGGCCCAAAACCATGGGCAGATTTTTAAATATTTTTATATGTGCTTAGAAAGTTGCTACAATAACAGTTTTTTTATTAATGTGCATTTTATAGAGGAGATGAAGTCTGAAACTCAAATGCTGTCATTATTTAGTGACTGAGATCATCAACAATTTGCTAGAGAATCACAATTTTTATAAGGAACGGTTCAAAAATATAAGGAAAAAACAAAGACACCATGTGAAATGAGGGACAGCTGAGAGATATAGGAGGGAGAGAAATATCAATCAGAGACAACTATTTTATAATTAGTCTTTATAGACCATGTGTGTAAACAGCCTACAGTGATGTTGCAAGTTGTTTCATTTCAAACAAGTTACTATGCAAACAGTGTGTTTTAGAGAGATGCTTCTAGTAGGTTAATGGTTAATTACTGCACTGCAGCTGGTAAGTTAATGGTTAATTACTGCACTGCAGCTGGCACGCTTGATTGGTAGTTGCATCTGACCACCAGTTAAACCATCAGCATCCATTCTCTGACAATCAAAAGCCAACTGCCCATCCCTATGTGAACCAGAATAGTGTAACCTGATACACACAATCTCCTGAACTGCAATAAACAGAGCATGCATCACAGAGACTTACTGTCAGGTCACTGGTCGTAATCTAATTTTTTTAAGTGATGGAGCCACTGATGGCAAGAAATTCAACTCTATAGCAAAGCAGACTGCACCTACATCTCATTAAGTCCTTACAACTAACACAGCTACTCCATACAAAGTAATTACCCTCAAATTGTCATATTAACTATCTCCTATTCCTTCCCCACTCTTTGCATCCTATACTACAGCAACCATAGACTTCACCCCATACCTCTCAACTGGCCAGATTTTCACAGAATGTCTATTTCGGTCTGTTCCTCATAACATTTTTTGTTTTTTCTGGCAAACCACTGGGATGGTCTGAGGAGTGAAGTTTGTTAATAATATCATACATTTGAATTTCAGACATTATATCCTTTAGAAAATGCATTTTAATACATACACTGTTATTCTAAAAACTTTCGAAGTTTATAAGACCAGTGTCTAAAATCTGTCCCTATTTTTGAGCCTTTGTACCCCCATTGTGTCAAGCTTTGTCCAGATTTCTTGGGCAAAGAGGTTGAGAAGGTACGCTACACCCATTCACTTATGCTTAACATTCAGGTTTCTATTATATAATCGAAGATGCAATCCTTCAAATGCGTTTTGATCGAACTTGAAAGCACGAAACAGCAAAATAGTGAAATGGCATATAAGCGATTTCTTTCCCTGGGAAAGAAATCACTTGGCCGCCTCCGTTACTTTGCCGTTTTCCTCACTGTAGTGCGATCTCGGCATTGGTATATTTAAGTAGGGTGATGTGGGGGGTAAAGCCCCCACTTTATGTAATGTTGTGAAGTTTTTATTTTTATTTTTTTTGTGGAACAGCGATTTTTTTTCCCTGGGGAAAAAAATCGCTGTTCCAAGTGTTTGAGATTGAAAGCTTTCGCTTACATGGGGTCGATAAATCAACATTCACTTTTTTAAGCATTTGCTGATTTAATATAGACTCTTAACATTCTACTCTGCTTTTTCAGCCCCATACTTCACCCTAACGTAAACATACTACTGTTTATATGGGACTTCACCCTAACATAAACGTACTGCTGTTTATATGGGACTTCACCCGAATGTAAATATACTCCTGTTTATATGGGACTTCACCCTAACCTAAATGTACAACTGTTTATATGGGACTTCATCCTAACCTAATTGCAGATACTGCATATACTGGAAATGTATATAAACTGCTTAGGACAGATTTCCAGTTTTACTGTAATACAGACTTTGATAAACAAATATTTTTATGATTTTCTTCCTATTCTCACCTGGGGTTAACCTGTGAATGGTCTGTTAGAACCAGTGTTCCATTCTGGTTAACAAAAATAAATAAAAATATTACAACTTTTAAAATGGTAAAAATGCTTTAGATGCTGTTCTATGTTGGCTACTGTTAATTGTTAATGCTCTAGCACAAGACCTAATGGTTATGAAAGATTTTCCAGAAAACTTTATCAATTGTCTTTTTTATGTCAGAAATGTGTTTAACAAATTTGCATTTGTCCTAACTTAGAAGTATAATCATGATGCTCCACGTACTACATATATTTTCAAGTGACTAGGGCGCATATAATCTCCATGAATAAAGCACAGAAGTAAGAAATTCATTGGTTAAAGTATTTCAAATAGCTAGGATGAAAGAGAAAAGCAACGGAAGGAATGATCGTGGAAATGATCAAGACATGCATCTGGAGTGTTTGTCCCTGGCCCTCCACTGAAAAAGGGTTCTGTCCCAGTTGGACTTTCCTAGTAAACAAATGTTAAATAAATAAATAAAGAATGACATAGGAAACCTCCAGACACTGGTCCCAACCCAGTTTGGTTTTGTCAAGAGCAGATCATGCCTACTCAACCTGGTGGACTTCTTTGAGAAGATTACCAATGTAATGGATGAAGGCAAACCGGTTCACACTGCCTGCCTTGATCTTTTCAAGGCATTTGACACAATACTCACTCTGGCATTGTTGACAAACTCGAGGTTAAGCAATAAACCTTTATGTCACTTGGTGGATAGCCAGCTGGCTCACTCACAGGATCCAAGAAGTTAGAACTGGGAAATCCACCTCTACAAAGAGGCCAGTCACCCAGTATAGATCAGTTCTTGGACTGATGCTTTTTGGCATCTACTTCTCTAAAGTCAAGGCCAATGTCAAAGGCTTTTGGATGGCAACATTTGCAAACAATTGCAAATTAGGAGCAGTCATAGAATTCTCCACTGACACTAATGCTCTCCAAGAAGGCCTAACACTGACAACTGGTGTCAGAGCCATGGACCAAAAATAAATAATAAGAAATGCATAGTAGTATCTTTTGGGAAGTTCGCCACCCCAGTAACTGCCACATTAACAACACATCCCTAAGATTTGCCCCAGCAGTTAGGGACTTGGGGACACCATCTAACCTTTGATACTCACTTGTCTATGGTAGTGAGGAAATCTTTCTATGTTGTGCAGCTAATAACCAAAGATATGGCATCTAAGTCCAAGGAAGTCATTTTTCCATTGTATTTGGCATTCATCAGACCTATCATTGACTTCAGTGCCCCCTTTGGTATGTACCTAACCAGACTCATACAACAACCGGAACATCCACAGAGGTTCCTCGCTAAAAGAATACAGGGAGAAAATAACATGTCCTATGCAAACCACCTCAAAGCCTTGTCCATGTATTCTGTCTCCTACAGGATATTGAAGGGACAGCTATGCATGGCATACAAGGCATCTCCAGTCCCCATGCTGACAGACCTCCTGCATATCTGCAAAACAAACAGCACCAGAATTAGCCATTCTAAAGACTTAAACCATGCCTGACATATAAACAGGACCTACTGGAGAGACAGGTATGTATCTCAGAGACTATCCCTTCTGTGGAACAGGCTCCCCATCCCTGTGAAGCAGAGTTCCTCCCTAACCCAATTCAAGTGTAACTTGGACAAGTGGATGGGGAACCGCAAATTCACCCATGGTTTGGCACCTATTTCTCAAATGGACACAAGCAGTCTGTAAATGGCTTATTCCCCCAAGCCCCTGCTTGTAAATGTTTCATCTCCCATGCCCCTGCTTACACTACCAAGGGTACCAGAGCTTGTCAGAGATTTGGAATGCATGGCTTAAAAAGACCTCAGTTGTCACTAGCCTAGTACAGAACTGAAAGGTAGAGTATATCTTAGGTAGAAGAACAGTTGATAAAGTAGAGTACTGGTACCTTGCAAGTGCATTTGTGTAGCTCTTAAAATATTACTGTATTAGCAGAGTTTAGCAACCATTGCTGCTTAACACCATTGACAGATTTGGGAGGGTTTTCTGGTTAATTTAATTTTACATAATAGTACCACTTCTAGATGGTGCAGTATTTATCATAATCATCAGAGACTGGGAAGGGGATAAAGAAAGAGGAGTTTTGGATAGCACAGGTGTATGTTTACATGGATATTAAGTGACATGGTCACTTAGATTAGGATGACTTTAGGCACACATGAGTTTAAAGCAGGAACAGTTATAGCTGTCTCTTGTGGGAGAACTGTATTTATGGATTGGAATTCAAGATAGCTGTTGAGGTTTCTGATGTTGAGTGGGATAGATTCCAGGTCTGTGGACCTAATGCTGAGAAGGAGTGGTTTATGCATTGTCTTTTGCTGAGGAGGTAAGAAGGGAGGATGTATGTTTGTGCTGAGAGTCAAAAGTTCTTTTGCTCATTGTGATTCTGGTTGCAAAGTAAGGAATTCTTTCTCACCTAAGGAGCTTAAATAAGAGTGACCCTAGCAGAGGTGTGGATCTTTCCTGGATTGGAAGCAACTTTGCTATATTAAAGAGTTAACAGTAACATTCAGATTGTGTGTGGGTGTGGGGGGGGGGTTCTGGACCATGAAACAGCAAATGAGAGCTGAAGAGATTTGTTGTTGATTTAGTTTTTTTCTTGAGGCAGAGATTATGATTTGCAGTCCGCATTCTAATTATGCCTAATGAATTCCCTTGCCTATTGTTCCTCTGGCAGATGGCAGAAGGAAATAAGATTTTCAAGTTCAAGATAATTGTTTCTGGATTTTAGATCTAGTATGTTTAATGTAAAATTGAAAATAGAGGTTCTCCTCTAACCACAGGTCTAGATACTTTTAAATGTCTGTGTTTTTGCAAAAGGTTATTACTGTAGTCGGAGGGTACTAAAGCCAGTTTCTGGTTGGTACCAAAATATCAAAACATCAAACAAAACACTGAAATGTTCTACAAATTAATATTAGTCTGTTTTTAACCTATTTATACAAAAAGTATATGCTGCATTAAATTATATATTCACGTGTCATGTTAAAATATATAATTGTTACCTATTTTTACATAAAAATACATTCTTAGTCACTTTAGCTATAGTAACAGGTAGGACTGTTATGCATATACTACAAGGTAAATACCATGAATGAAAGTGGTATGCTAATCAGGTTCATAGGTTCATACTAGTCTATCTGCCCTAGGGCATTTATAAGCCTAGCCAGAGTGTGTTTGGCTTTCGCCACCCATTTTAAATGAATTTTGCTATGCCCTTTTTCGAGGTTAGTATACTGTGCCTCTGTCTAACAGTGACACAGAAGTGATACCCGGGGTAAACCTACTATCTCCCATCCACTCATCAAGATTCCTCTTGAAGAGAGTCAGTGAAGGACTCTGCCTAACCTGGACTGGGATTTTATTCCAGAGTGAAGGGAGCCTCTGGGTTATGAATCTGTCCCTCCAGCATGTCCTATTTATTTCAGTGCTGAGGTTCAAGTCTCTCGAGCGCGTAGCTCGATGGGATTTGGATTTTCCGAGGTGCAGCATGTCCATTAATTCCGGGTTGGACACGGCTTTATACGTCAGGCACAGATCACCTCTGAGCAGGCGGTATGCCACTAAGTATAGCTGGAGTTTCTTTAACCGGGCAGCATATGGCATCTGTTTGAGCCCTTTGATCCTTTTGGTGAGGTACTTTTGGGGTCTTTCCAGTTGCTGCAGGTGTCTGGTACGGTACATCCCAAAAGGGGCATTGTACTCAATTATGGGCCTGATGAGGGATGAGTAAAGAATCACGATGACCTCACCTGATCTAGATGTGAATCCCTTCATGATTAGGTGGGCTATATAAAATGTTTTTCTAACCACTTTGGCCACGTGGTTGTCAAATGAGAGATTGCTATTCAAATGAGGAGGTATAGGAATCATCACAATTTGTGAATAAAAGAATGATAACAGTTCTATGATATGACATCCTTAAGTATCAAAAAACAGAATAGTTAGAAGGGTACTTCTTTCCATTTGAGGGCACTTTTTATAAGGGGAATGGGTGGATAATAGCAATGTAACCATAAGCATAGGAACCAACCAGAAGACAGAAGATATAACAAAAGCACCAACATAGCCAAAGACTGTACTTTATGCTCCATGACCAAGGCCAACTGGACCATGACCACATAGATGACATCATCCTGAACTAGTAATGCAATATTTGCCATGACCTTAAGGCACATGGTGTCTTTGGCCAATCTACTGCACAATAGATAAACATCATGTCACCAATGAGTATGAACGCCAAAACGTCATTTTAAAGGCTTGAAGGGTATGAAACAAGAATATTCAATCATTAGCAAGTAATGTAAATCATAATTTTAGATTTTGAATATATCTTCTGGAGTCAAAGTCATGTTGTAGCAAAGCGTGTTTTATTTATGAACAGGTTAGCAGCATCTTGAGAATCACAAGGCAAATCTAATCCATAGCAGATCATGGGATGTACCTCACAAGACACTTCCAACAGCTGGAAAGACCACAAAAGTACCTCACCAAGACGATTACTGGCCTCAAACATAGGTCTTATGCATCCCGACTGGAAAAACTCCAGCTGTACTCAGTGGCATATCGCTTACTCAGAGGTGATCTCTGCCTGACTTACAAAGCCATGTCCAACTCAGAATTGATGGACATGCTCCACCTAAAGAAATCCAAGTCATTGTGAGCCACTCATTCTAGTGAGCTAAACCTCGCCACAACAATAAATAGAACATGCTGGAGGGATAGATTCCTGTCACAGAGACTCCCCATGCTTTGGAACAAAATTCCTAACTACATTAGGCAGAGCCCCTCACTAACACTCTTCAAGAGAAACCTTGACGAGTGGATGGGTAACAGAATATACACCCCTGGGATCACTTCATTGGCTCTTCTTGACAGAGGCTCAGTTAATTAATCAATGGGGCGGCAAAAGCTGACACACTCTGGCTAGGCTTATAAATGCCCTCGGGCAGATAGCCTAGTACCTACCTATGAACCTATGGATAGTTTTATACCCATAAAACACAGCAATTACAATCCTTCAGCTTAGATGGTTCATTTGGAATGTTGTCCAATACAATTTACACTTCTTAGCTGACTGCTACATTATCCAGTAAACTTTCCATTCTCATCTAAATGACAGTTCAGAGTGTGCCACCCTTCTGGAAGCTTCTTACTCCCTGAACTCATACTTCTCATCGCCTCATGTCCAGTAAATGTCCTTATGCATCACTATACTTTATTCATACTGCAAAATCATAAAATAATAGTATTTTATTAATAAGACTATGTAATGTTTCTGTCTAACATGCAATTCTGTTCTTCTTTCCCTGATGGTGCCTTAGTTCACATTGCAACCTAAAATTAAAAAAAAAAAAAAACACATAGTCTTGGACTACAGGAACCTGTTTGCTTTTCTAAATAGCTGCTCATATTAATCTTCTGTCTGTTCTACCCTCTGCTCACTTCCCCATTTCATCTCTTTCCTATACTCCCATTTCCAACCTTTAATCTGATTAAACAATAGATAAACCCACAATACACATGCCCATGTAAAGCTTCTAAATCACTTATCTTTTTGTAGTCCTACTTTGTAAAACAGGTTGTGAAGAGCACAGTTGATGCTCAGCCATATTGGCCTCAGCTACTGTCAGTTGCACAAGTGAGCTGAGTGTCATTGCATGCAAGTGCTCAAATACAAAACAAGGTAAAGCTTATGCTTTAGTTTGACTTCTTCAATGGCTCAGCTTGTAAATTAAGTGATTTGTAGAGTGTCAGTGAAAGGACCGGAGGGTTCACCTCTCCTCAGGATTGTATGTTTTTTTTTTTTACTTTTTGGCTTCCATTCTGCAAATTTGTAACAGCCACCCACTATGTGCTTCACCAACATCTTCAGTATGATTGCTTCTGTGGTTTAACTTGTAAGTAAAATGCTTGGTAGAATGTCAATAAAGATGGTAATCAGTTCAGTTTCATTCAGGGCTGCATTTTCTATGCTTCCATTTTGTAAAGGTATAACAATCACCTACTATGTGCTTCACTGACACCTTCAGTGTCATGACTTCTATGGCTCAGCTTGTGAATCAAGTCCTTGGAAGAATGTCACTTACTATGGTACTGGGTTCCAATCCTGTCAAGGTTTAGGTGTGTTTTACATGACATTTGCATTATAGTCCAGGTACAGTGATTAAAGTCTGCTGATGTAATAACATGTTTCAGTCAATACATCTTGTTACTTTTCTGTACTTCACCTATCCTGTATGCTTTTTGCATTTTTAACTTCCAGTACTTTTCCATTGTCTTCTGAAACCTTGGTTTTGTCACCACCTCCCTTTGCAGTTTTGTGTCAATTATGTGGACCCACTACCACTTCTATCTTCCCGCCTTAGGCATACTTCTGTTTCTTACTTCCACTACAATGTTTTCTGCATATATGTATCCTTGAGTTACAAAACAGATCTGCACACAAGCACAGCCAAATGTGCTTGCAGTTTCATGCTATCTACCCTATAGGCTTATGCTTACTCACTGTTTACTACAGCTGCTTGTACATTACTGGAGCCACACAACGGTTCAACATGATCTGCCTGCAGGTCCCTACTTCGACTGCGATGAGGAGCTGCTCATCATAAACATTTGCATGGGCACATACATTGCTAATGGGCCTCAGGTCTCATCACTCATGCATAGCTGACAGTACTGATTTGGCCACAATCATGAATGCAATGCTTCTGAATCCATAGGATACTGTAGTCTTTGGTTATTAGGCCACCATTTATTTATGAATATTTTTTGTATACCTTTTTACATGTTTGTTCTTTGATTCTTTGCTTTCCTTTCCTTTGCTGTTTTTATCACTTTTTCAAGTTTTTAATGTGTGGTCATGACTAGTTTTCTTTCATCGTCTTTTTTACTAGCTTATTTGTAAGGTCATGCTCCTCAGCTGTATTTTTTTAAATGTTGTATTTGTGTGTTATTGTCTGCTTTTTTAACTCATTATTTTGTCTGTAGTTTTTTTATTTGTTCTTTCTTGCTGTTTGTACTTCGTGTTTTTTTTTATTTTTATTTTTTGTTTGTTGTCTCATGCTGTTTGCTGTAACTATGAGATTCATAATTACAAGTGGTCGACTACAGTTATGTATTCAGTGTTCCAATTATCAAATTTTGAATGTTATTATACATGCATTTGTAAGCTTTTGCAGGGGTAATGATTCTTTGGATGTGAGGGGTACAGGTACTGCTGTCTACACACTGACTATTTATACGTACTGATTCAAACATTGCTGTGTCTTGGAGTTCACAATATAATTTGAGATGTAATAACAAGAAAAAGGAAGATGAATCAAATGTGTAGTATAAAAAGTCTGACTTAAAAAACAAAGCACAAACCACACTAAGATATCAGGAAAGAACTGCAGTCAACTTAATCAAAAGCCACAGTCAATTGATCAATAAGACAATTCAGAATTTCTTAAAGCAAAATAATGCAAACACATCATTCAAACAATCATTTAAATGCATTGGCCAACAGATAAATTGCTGTACATCCTTCGATAAAAAATGAATAAAATGAAGTTTAAACAGCCACATGATAAATAACGTGTATGTATATATATATATATATATATATATATATATATATGGATCTAGGACACTTGCTTGAAAAAGCAAGTGTCTGAATCCATATATACTGATCACAGTTTAACGAAAGCGCTTTAATCGAAAAAGCGCTTCTGTTAAACTGTGAAAAAAAAAACACTAAGTAAATGTTTTTGCAGGGGGGCTTCGCCACACCCCCCTACTTAAATATTCTCACTCCAAGGTCGCACTACAGTGGAGTAAAGGAATATTCCCTTACTCGCACCGCAAGTGTGACAGGCACATCACTCACACATACCCAAAATTGCTGCTTCAATGAACAGAAATTTCGGGTATGTGTGAGTGCGAATTTGACTTTCGGTGAAAGTTAAATTCGCGCAAGTGTCTGGGTTCCATATATATATATATATATATATATATATATATATATATATATATATATATATATATATATATATATATATATATATATATATATATGTGTGTGTGTGTGATAAAAATATATTAAATATGAAAAATGGTATATACTTTGTTTCTAACTACTGCCACTATTAATTATGAGCCTTCTATCCTTTAGAAAGCACACTGTTAATTATGAGCCTTCTATCCTTTAGAAAGCACTTGGTATTAATAACTTCATTCAAGCCAAGGAATTCATCCGCTTTCAAACTAATCTGCCGTATAGCTTCTTTCTTTTCTAGGTGATTCTTATAATCACCTCTTCTTTTGTCATTTAACACATGCTGTAGAATAAAAAACAAGAATTTTATGAACTTAGCACAGACTACGCTGTACTTGTATAAAACATTATTAGTGTCTTTCTTTTTGATGACATAAATGTTCTTTTATTGAGTGCTCTGGTAGTCATTCCTTTATAGAATGCTTCACACCGTGTACAGACACTATCATAACAAACCCCTTGGTATTACATATAAACCTTCCTGAGGCCGTAATAGTCATGTCCAACTGTGGTAACATAATGAAGACCCCTTCATTAATAAACCGACAGGCACTACAGAAACCACACTTGTAAGTACCCCTAGGTTTATCAGAAATGGCTGGTATCTCCAAAGTATTGTCATGTTGTAATAACATACATTTTGCATGATTGATTCTTGTATAGAGGGGTGGTTGCCTGATGGGCTTGTCTCTGTTGAAATTGCTGAGTTTTTCAGGATTTGGAAGCCTAAACTGGGCAGCCTACACAAAGTACATAAAAGTGTGGATAAGCCTGCCTTTAGACCAATAGTAGCCAGTGGGGGAAGTAAAACTGAGGAGTCAATGGCAATTTACATTGATAAACATTTGCAGGTGTTGGTTGGAAAAAGTAGATTCATCAATGATTTTCAGGTAGATGATTCTACGATATTAGTAACAACTGATGTTGCATCTCTGTATACAGTGATCCCGAATGAACAGGGATTAGAAAGGGTTAACAAAGAGATGCATTCCTCAGGATGTTTTTCTAAGGAGCAAGTTATGTTGTTTACAGAGATTTTAGATGTGATCCTGGCGTACAATTTTTTAGTTTGATAGTGAAATTTACAGGCAGGTAAATGGGGTGGCAACTGAAACTGTTAATACTTTTGCTATTTTTAGCCATCTGATATTGGTATTGTGGACTATTTGTAGCTACCTGTTGATTGTAATGTACTTTTTTGTCTGAACTCTTTTTTGTAAGTAAAACTGTTGTTTTTGTGGAGCTTTTCTCCCTGGGCCTCCACTGAAAATGGGCCCCCAAGCCCACTGGACCTCCCCGGTAATCAAACTGAAATAAATAAAGGGGGGCTGCTGTGGCCCCCAGCTATGCCAATGTTTTTATGACTGTCTGGGAAAAAGAATGTGTTTACAAAACTGAGTTTTTCAAACATGTCGTGGTATATAAATGTTTTATTCATGACCTGTTTATTTTATGGAAGAGTACTGAAACATTTTAATGGATTTTATGATGTATTTAAATAGTGTCATTGATTATATGAGTTTTACTTTTAAAAAAGATAGGCACAGCATAAATTATTTAGATGTAACCATTTACAAGTCTGCCAACAAACTGGAAGTGAAAATACATAAGAAAGAAGTGCAAAGCAATGGCTATTTGTTTTTTTAATAGTATGCATAGTTATAATTTTAAAATAAATATTAGGATGACATGCTGGACAAGCCACGCTGCTTGCACCTGTCACCCCTAGGCTTCCGGATATTTGCATAGGCTCTTGCCACCCCCATAGTGCCTTTTTTAGGCAAGGCTCAAATTCTAAACCTACCACCCTAGAACACAAAAAAGTAAAAAAACTAAGGGTAATGCTGCTCAATGCCAGAAGTCTCAATCTCAAGATGCACTTTTCGAGGCCCTTCTCAGTATGGAGAACATCGATGTCTGTGCTGTGACAGAAACCTGGTTCAAGGCTCCTGAGAGCACCCCAGCACTAGCAGGTTTCACCTCATATCATGCGTTCCGCCCCAAAATCCGGACAACACCAAGAAAGGAGGGGTGTCCATATTCATAAGGACACCCACACCTCAAGGTTGGTGGCATACGATGCATCAGAGACCATCCAGGTGCAATTAACCATAGGCAAGACTGCTCTGCAATTTGTAGCATGTTACAGGCCACCCTCTCAAACTCAGGAACCTCACATGGCCTTCCTGAAAACAATGGAGGGATAAATGTATCTCCAACACCATCATACTAGGTGACTTCAACTACCCTAATATAGACTGGGAACACTACTCAAGCCCAAACACTCTAGCCCAAAGGTTCCTGGAGTTCATAAACTCAAATGCCATGGAACAACTAGTCACCATCCCACAAGAGGAGAAAACATACTTGATCTCATCATCACGAACATGGGATCACAATGTTCAACACCGGAAGTATACCCCTCACTGGTGAGATCAGATCATAAACTAATCTCGCTGGAGGTCCTCATCCCGCCCCCACCTAAAATAAAGACCACAGTGAAAAACTTCTCAAAAGCCGACTTCACACTTCTAAAAACTAGTGTGGTCTCCTTTATGGCCCCTGAGCCAGTGGTAAACATTACTCAAACCGCTGAATCACTTACAAATGCCTTCTACCAGCACCTACAGGACTGCATGGATCAGGCAATCCCAAACAAAACTAAGACTCTTTGTACCAAGGCAAGCATCCAGTCTGGTGGACCCCAGCCATAAACAAGCTCTACAACAAAAGGAGGAAGCTACTACAAGATAGAGCAAAATCCTTGAAAGGTAAGACACCTTTGATCATTATAAGTAAACAACTAAGAGCTCTCATAAAATCATCCAAGGCAAATTTTGAGAGAAAAATCGCCAAGGACACAAAAGACAATCATAAGGCCTTCTTTAGCTATGTTAGAAACCTAGGAGGAAACTCCCAGATATGCTCAGAATTAGTTCAAAATGATGTGAAGATTACTGAACCTACACACATTGCCAACATACTGGCTGACAGGTTCAGTGCAAATTTCTCACCCCCCTCCCCTCCAACAGGAGAGATAGCTATACCAGAGGATTGTAGCCCCCCCAAACATCTCCAACGCCCAGGTGAGAACTGCTCTCCAAAGCAAAAACACAGCATCCATGGGACCGGATGGTGTCCCGGCTGTGTGCTCCACGAACCCAATGAGGAATTAAACCTGCAGTTAGGACAGCTGTTTAATCTTAGCCTCACCTCAGGATACGTACCCAAGGAGTGGCGACTGTGGTCCCACTTCACAAGGCGGTGCCTCCACCGACCCTGGAAATTACCGTCCCATTATCTTGACAAGCCTTATCTGCAAAGCCATGGAGAGGATCATAATGGAACTCATAAATAAAGACATAGGAACTTGCAGACTTTGGATCCAACCCAGTTTGGCTTTGTCAAAGGCAGATCATGCCTTTTAAACTTGGTTGACTTTTCGAGACAGTCACCAAGGCCATTGATGAGGAAAGGCAGTCCATACAGCCTACCTTGACCTGGCAAAGGCCTTCGACACAATACCCACTCAGGTATCATCGAAAACTCATCAGCTTGAATGTAAACCCATACATCACAAGATGGGTTGCAAACTGGCTAAGTGACAGAACCCACAGGGTCAGAGTTGCTGGAGCCATGTCAGACTCAAAGCCTGTCACAAGTGGTGTCCCACAGGGCTCAGTCCTGGGTCCACTCTTGTTCGGCATCTACTTTTCTGAAGTACAAGCAAACACAGGAGGGTTATGGCTGACAAAGTTTGCAGATGACTGCAAACTGCCATAGTCGAAAACACATCTGACACAGATATCCTTCAGAAGGGCCTCACAGAAATGGATAACTGGTGCCAGAGCCATGGCCTAAAGTTAAATGCCAAGAAATGCATAGTCATACCCTTGGAAAAACAAGGTTACCCCTAGCTACCATATAGGTGGCAATCCACTGAGCAGAAGAAGTCATCAGGGATCTGGGGACCCAGGTTGACAGTAGCCTTCGTTTGACACTCATGTTGCTAAAGTAGTTAGGAAAACCTTCTACATTGCCCACCTGATCATGAAGGGATTCACATCTAGATCAAGGGAGGTCATCGTCCCCTGTACTCATCACTCATTAGACCTATGATTGAGTACAATGCCCCATTCGAATGTATCTGACCCGACACCTGCAGCAGCTGGAAAGGCCCCAAAAGTTCCTCACCAAAAGGATAAAGGGTCTCAAAATATGTCTTATGCTGCCCGACTGAAAGAACTCCAGCTCTATTCAGTCTCATACCGCTTGCTCAGAGGTGACCTGTGCTTGACATATAAGGCCATGTCAAACCCTGATTTGATGAATATGCTTCACCTCAAAAAATCTAGATCCCTCAGAACCACAAGGGCGGGAGACTTAAACCTTGACACGGTTATTAATAGAACGTGCTGGAGGGACAGATTCATCACCCAGAGACTCCCTATGCTGTGGAACAAAATCCCGGTACATGTGAGGCAGAGCACCTCGCTGGCCTTGTTCAAGAGGAATCTTGACCAATGGATGGGGGATCGCAAATATACCCCAGGGATTACTTCACAGCAAAATAATAGGCATAGTTTTATTCAAACTAAAGGGGTGGCGAAAGCCAAATAACTATGGGCTAGGCTTATAAATGCCCTTGGGCAGATAGCCTAGTATGAACCTATGAACCTATGAACCTATTATAAAGGGACAGTTTTTAAGAGTAAGCTCTTTAAGTGATGAATCCCGATATTTTCAAGCAGAATGCGAGGCCTTAAAATCTTGATTTTATGAATGAGATTATCCTAAAGAAATGGTGGGTAACATTATGTCTAAAGTGATAGCAAATAGAGTTGAAAGGCATGCAGCTAAGGGTAGGTGTGATACAATTAAGAAATTAGGGGAAAGAAAAAATTTTTTTTAGCTTGTCTACTGGAAAATTCAGTAGATGAGAAGGGGATTAAGGCTATTGTGACCAATCACTGGAAGTTTCTTATGAATTTCTAAGATCTGAAAAATATTATTGGAGAAAGCCCAGCTTTTGTACCAAACCGGGTCAGAAATCAAAAAGAGCACTTATATAAAATTAAGGCTAAGGAAAGTTTAGAAATTACGAAGGGGATGTATAGTGTATGAATTGTAATTTTTGTATATATATTCTGGTTGGTGACAGAATTTGGCTGACTGGAAGAAATTATAAAATTAAATTATGGAGGAAGTATAATTGTAAATCTAAGTATGTAGTGTATACAGTTTTATGAGGACTTTGTCCCACTTTTTATATAGGTAGAACTGTCAAAGAATTTAGTATGAGAATTTATGAGTGTCTCAAAGCAGTTGAGAAAATGGAATTAAGTAATGCTTTAGTGAAGCATGTTAGTCATAATCATTCAGACAATGTTAAGAATGTCAATTTTAAATTTTCTGTTATAGATCAAGTTTGTAATTATAATATGAGATTTGAAGCTGAAAATGAGCTGGACTGGAAGGAATATTGTTGGCAGATTAGGTTAAATGCATGTAATTCTCCAGGGATGAATGACAGGGAGAATTACAAAGTTGTGCTTAGAAAGAAAGGGTTATATGATTTTTGTACACTATATTTAAATGCGTTAATACTGTCAAGTAATTAGGTCTGATGAAGTTCTATGCACAGAATGAAAGCACTTACCATGTAGTTTTTAACTGATTAAAAATGTTTAACCATGTAGATTATAAAGGATTAAAATTTTAAGTTTGATCATGTTTGTTGTGTTATATACATATATACATACCTCTCTCTCTCTCTATATATATATATATAACTATATATATATATATATATATAGATATATATATATATATATACACACACACACACACACACAAATATGTATATATACCTATGCATATATAAATATACACACACACACACACACACACACACATATATATATATATATATATATATATTTCTATACATATATATATATTTCTATACATTATCCCCAGATTCATGAAGCTCGGCGCAAGTCCGGCGTAAGGATGCGGAGTAGTCGCGCCATATGCATATTAATGAAGGCGCGCAGCCGCCACAGCCACATGCATAGAAAACGTGCGCGAGTGCAAGGGGTATATCAAAGTTGCACAGGGAGGTGTGTCAATGTTGGCTTTCGAGGAGCAACCTAAACTGCTGAATATTATATTCCGCCAGCAATAGTAATCGTACCTATCAGTGTCCGTGGAGACTGAAACGTATGCAAAGCAGAGTCCCTGCGAACAGAAAATGAAGACTCAAACACAAATGCACGGTAGGGAATAACGGGTCCCTACCCATGAACAAATGACAGGAAAACCGTGTGCCTGTAGTCCAACGTAGTGTTGATAGCTATACCATGTGGAAGTGAAACGTAACAGATGTTAGCGCGCCGCCAGTAGGTACGTCCAGTCCAATGGAGAGGGTCACCAGCCAACCCATAGTTTGAGGGAGGGAACATAGCTGTGCAGATGTGTCCATAACAAAATACATGAGGAGAAATGTAGATATAGGTAGTGACCGTATGTCTGAATCATATCCCATAAGCCATGTAATAGTCACATACAAAAGGTATGTCTGTATTTCACATACCAAATGTGATAGGAAATAGCATATGCATGTAAACGAAACAGAAGGAGCATATAAACGAGCCATAACAACACAGACACATGTAGGCCATAAGGAACAGTATGATCTATACCATCGACCAAGATTACCACCTGTCCCACTTTGCGAGCGGCAGTCCCTCTGTGGGCAGATGTGTCCTGACACAAACATGTAATATTAGCAAATGTCTAGAGAATATAGGACATAATTCCTCCATAGACATCATGCAATAGTTGCATTAAACATAGGTCACCGGACGTATAATACATAAATGTCATAACAAACAGAATAAGATACCGAAATGCTACAAGAATAAGCTTAGATATAGGCAAGAATTGTAAGTTCTATCTGTCAAACTGACCGTGGGTATGTGTCGGCCTGTAAATATGCTGTGTTCACCGCAACTGTCACAGTAGGGTTGCCACCCTTACAAATGGCCAAAGTGGGACATGTCTGGTACAGACATCAGACTGTACAGGCCGACACATACCAACGGCCAGTACAAAGGACAGAACATAACTGTATTGCCTACAGAAAAGCGTATTCCTGTAGCATTTTAGTTGCTTATTCTGTTTCTCATAACAGTCAGGTATTTCAGATACAGAATTAACTGTTTAATGCAACTATCACATAAAATATAAGAAATATGTTTGTCCTCAGGACATTTGCCATGTTGACAATTACATGTCAGGACACAACTGACCAAAGAGGGACTGTCCCTCGCAAAGTGGGACAGTTGATAACCCTATGTCACACTGTGGCCAACTGAAAAGGTGGAAACACAACCGTTGACTGTGGGGAGGCAATGTCCATAACAGTCGGACATGTGTAAGGAATAGCTTGGACATAGGAAAAGGTGCCATCCTACCAATGAGTAGAACAGGCTGGCAAAATCCGGAAGGCAGCTGTATAATCCGAACATGTATGTGACACAGTCGAATGGGTAGTACCCGGATACACCAACCAAGTAATGAAAGTGAAGTAAGGGCGTGTACCTATAGCATGTGGAAAGCAAACATGGCAGGGTAGTCCACACAACCATAAAGGTACCCGACACATGTAGGGTAGTCAATGTGTAACTGTGGCCATGTCATGTGCCAACAACCAAAGTAGAGCTCTATGGGGTGTGAGTAATTCGCGTGTGAGGGGTGTGTGTTTAATGGTAAATTCCTCAAAGACGATACTTGTGTCGTATGCAGAAAAGGTGAACCGGAGGTGTATGAGGGGGCAGCGGGTGAAGTGGAAAGAAACACAACCTCATGTAGAAACAGCTGCAAGACAAGCAGACAGGCCATAGTGTAGAACACAATCCCAAAAACATATAAATATGGAAATATGCGAGACAAATGTATAGATACGGCACCGTCACATACCCACAAATGGGTCCTGATGGAACTGGCCATAACAAACGCAACACACCTGGATGCATAATAGCCTACCCAGCATACCCTCCACAGCACACAACCTGCCACCATACCAGAACATCCACCAAATCCAGCCGTACTTGGTCCACTGGTTTGTTGCAGAAACAGCTACACACAGTGACCCCTACTCATATGTAGTAGGTATTGTCACCCTAGGCAGTGTCAGGATTGCAAACCATGTATCCCCTGCAGGTAAAACCCCCTGCACGTTTTCGTGAAGCCACAAAAATCTTCGATAGCTAACTTGTTTTGGTCTTGACCAATTTTTGGGATATCCCTCATGGGATGACCAACTTGTGTAAATAGTAGAATGGGTATGACGACGTGATGTCCAATCCAGTAGATATCTGGACACAAGTCAGAACGTGCAGTGGAGGTCCATGACACTGTCCAGCCCTAAGTGGGTATGCATAACCTACCACCCAGGATAAAATACCTTCCCATGACGCACGTGTCCAGACATGAATAGGAGGGAGAATATAATGCACACATTTGCAAAGTGGAAAACGGCATAAGGGCGAGGAAGACACTACGTAAACAGGTCAGCCCTGATCAAGTGTGAGGGACACTGGCTGTGTGCAGTCGTGACTGACCATACCTGTCAACCTTTGTGAGCAAGATATCTGGACAGAGCCATGAATATAAGTGAGACAAAGGTCCAAAATCAGGGACAATCTGTAAACATATCTCTTAGAAACATAGAATTTGATAGAATAACAGTTTGCACATTGGCATTAATGTCTGAAACCCAACTGTCTGTCAGCACGTTCCGACTGCAGTCTTTAATGCTGAGCTACTGCTGTGCCAGAACACAACAGCATAGTCTGTGCCATACCACTCAACTGTCCGGATAGTTGCAGAATGACTAGGGTCACCACCTGTCCCACTTTGCGAGTAACAATCCCTCCGTAGGCAGCTGTGTCCTGTGAAAAAAATCAAGACATAGCAAATGTCCTGCGAGTTTATTCCCTAATTTACTTCGATAGTCGCATAAAACAGTTATTTTATATATGACTCCTCAATATGTTATGTGAAGTAGCATAAGCAATTCAAATGTTACTAGAATAAGCTATTATATGTACAAAAAAGGTTAAAGTTCAGTACTATGCACGGCTGTAGGTATGTTTTGTCCTGGAAAATCTGACATCTCTACAGACCATGTCCCACTTTGGGCAGTCGAAAAGGTGGCAACCCTAAGAATGACCACAGGTTCGCCCCATAGTGTTGGTGTGTGCCTCCGACAATCTGCACCAGTGTGGTAAATAGCTGAGGATTGACATCACTAAATAATGAGAAATATCCTGAGTATAAGACTCCACAACCTAAAGAAAAGTCATGCTAATGCAAATCCTAGCATTCTATCAACGTTCTAAGCTTGTAAGAGGTATCGTTAAAATGTGTCCCTAATTGTCCACCATCGTGTAGGTTTTGTGCAGGTTCGGTGCTGTAAGAGGTTGAGAGGTATGGTCTGTACATATTTACAGGAACAGCCCTTCAAACTTGTGTAATGTACAACTGCATACCTGTAGTCACTTCATGTCCAAAAATAATAAGCCCGTATGACTGTATACAGGTAATAGTCAAATGTGAATGGGAACACCCCTCACCGTGGAGTATGGATTGTAACAACCCCACCCATAATATGTAATGCCAACAGAATAAGCTGCTGACAGGTGCCCAAATACCTGTGTCTATAAACACAGGTAAAACTTCAAAATAGGGAGATAATCCCTGTCCATATGCTTCATCTGACATTTGACCTCGGCCAGGGAAGTTCCATTCACCAGGTGGACAAGCCTAAACCCAGATCACTACATGAACACCCTGACAATCAAAGACCTGTATGTGGCTGGACTATATGCCTTGGTGTTCTGCATATCCTCGGTGTGATTAACAATGCAGCCGGAGTCCACAGCAGTAGGCAATAGGGAATGTGTAATATGTAGTACCGCCTTTTTCCCAGCAGGAGAATGGATGCTTGTGTCGTAGGTGAAGCATTGAGGTGTATGTTGATGTAGCTAAGTACTATGGGTATGCATATCAATGAGGGAGAACACCAATAGAATAGTGGTTCCGGTATCCGGCCAATGTGAATGCAGTCCTGGTTGACCTACGACCACTGCACATATAACTTGAAAGTGTAATGAAAGCGTTCGTGCAGTACACACATTTAAATATGTAAAGGTGAACGTGTGTTTCCCAGTAGTCCGTAAACTGGAATACAGATATGTAACTTTTACGGTCAGAATTATGAAAGTTCACGGAAGCACAATTATCTATGAAACATATGTAACCCACAATAAGGATATGCAAGTGCCTGCGTGTGTAATCCGCTCACAGTATAGAAAATGAATGGTGTTTTCCACACGTTCTATGTACATGGCTCATACCTGTTAAACCCGTAAAGTATGAAACCGGACAAAGCCATGACAACAACTGGTACAAATAGGGACAATCCCCAGAAATTGCCTAACAAACATAGAAAGTGGATAGAATAACAGGTGTGTCACTAGCATGGATTCTCTGAAGGGTATGAAGTCGTAACCTGAAATGTTTGTCATTATTTACCAACGTCAGTCTTTAATGATATGCCACTAACTTGCCAGATAGACACAAGGTTATGAAAAATGGACCAGAAATAGGGACAATCCCCAGATAATGCCTAAAAAACATAGAAAGTGGATAGAATAACAGGTGTGTCATTAGCACGGATTCTCTGAAGGGTATGAAGTCGTAACCTGAAATGTCTGTCATTATTTACCGTCAGTCTTTAATGATATGCCACTAACGTGCCAGATAGACACAAGGTTATGAAAAACGGAGCAAAGATAAGAGGCAAAAAGCTGTACATGCAGCGGAAATCAGTACAGTTGAAAGGTATGATATGGAGATATATATACATATATATCCACAGACATAATCCAAAGCAAATTACGAGATGAGGAATGTACAGACATATGTATATATGTACAGATATATATATATCTATACACACACGATACATTAATAGATATATACACAACAAACATATGTCCCTGTACATATAACACATGTACATAAATAGGTCACTGTATAGCTAATATGGATAGACAGACAGACATGCATGAAAGGAGAATACACCGATGGTTTCCATACCATTTCCCGGAAACTACCAGTGTGACAGGGCCTGCAAGTTCTACACGCTAAACATGAATATAGGTGTCCTTTGCAGGACCCCAAAAATTGATCCGTACGAAGTGCGAACTGTCATTGATGCTAAAGACGTCACAGCTGCAACTACGATATAGCTGTACATGCAACAGTAGCAGGTGCAAGGGTAATAACACATGGGTCGATTGAATGTATGACGTACGAGCTGATATCCGCAGAGTGGGGAGTGCTCGGAAGTGTCCTCACACATTATTATTACTCACATTAAACATGTTGAATGGGTACTGTGGAGGTGTGTCAGGTATGGGAATCATGGGTATGCAGAATTGGGCCAAGGTGTTGGTTGGCACAGATCTATTAGGTAGGCCCCATGGGAGTGATCAATATACCTATGTGGGTATAGCACATGCCTATATTCACCAAAAAGGTGCAACCCATCCACTGGATATTGTGTAAACCATTGGGGGAAGACGTAGGGACCTATATCAGTGTCATGTAGGTGATTATCAAGTATGGACATGCATACGACCAAGATGGTAACCATACCTGCCAGAATAAGACAGCTGGACTAAGGCATAGTACACGACAGACAAATAGGGACTATATTAAATATACCTCAGACAAAATCAGACCGTTGATAGAATAATTGTGTAGTCGGGAATACGAATGTTATGAGAGTTAGTAATCATGAAACAGAAATGTCAGTCATGATTACCTAACCGCACAGTCTGTCATGGCTTGCCAGCAATCTATCAGAAAGGCACATTATCATGACAAATGTAACAGAATCATAAGTAAAACCCCAGGGCGTATACCCATAATGTGTACAGGTGAGAGGTATGAAGGTAACCCGTCCTAATGAAATGTACAGAACTAGTGATACTAGGTGAACAGGTGAGAAGAAAGACGTCAGGACAAATGACAAAACATGTACAAGTCATAAGCATGTTTGTCCACAAATGTGAATTACAATGTATGGCCTGTGAAAGTCAATGTGGAAGGTTAATAGACTCAAACGACATGTGTCCCTCAGGGTGTCATGCAGTGTCACCGATACAGTGTCCAGTCCCCCATACTCGTACGTGAGCTCTGCCACTGACGAAAAGCACAAATACCGGTGTACACATAAGGTACATGATGGAATAAGTAGTGTGGATAAGCACCTGTTGGCCTGTGTGAGGAATATTACCCAGTGGGTGGTGTGTCCTGCAATAGGAATGTAATGGTAACTGGCCTGTGATGGTGCCATGTACTGTGTGTATTGGCGTAACTGTACGAATGTGCAGATGTATGCCTCATATGTGTGGTGTGTTCCTCTCACAATCTGTACCTGTCTGCCAAATACCTGAGAAGTGACGTCATTAAATAATGATAAACATAGGTGTTTAAGACCCCAAATCCCTCAGAAAGGTCATACTAATGCAAAACCTATAATACTGTCAACTATCTACGTTTGTAAGTGCAATATGTGGAATCTGCCCCTATCTGTCCCCCCATCATGTTAGGCTTTGTACAGATGTTTTGCACTAGGAGGTTGATAGGTATGATCAGAAACAGATACATGTCTGAGGAAACAGCATTATCGACTGCAAGATAACTCAGAAGGTATGAAAAGCGCTGCAGTAGGAAGTTCATCCGCAGGTATGTGCTGATATGTCAAATGACACGGCTGTCTACAGGAAGTACCTATAGGGTGTCACCATTACCAATGATGACAGTGGGACATACCCACAGCCATGCATACACCACAAATAGACATAGCACACAGCAAAGCCTAGGCCATGATACATGAAGCCTCCGGCGTGTATGGATTGAGTGAGAGTACAGCAAGGAAAGATGACTGCCAGGCTATTCAGCAAACACCTGCATGGGCGTGCAAGACCGCTAACAAATACCTAACATTGCACGGACAATGTTGGGATTTGCAACATACCCCATTTGTATGTGTAAGCTATGCAAATTATGTAATTATAGGGTTGCCACCTTTCCAAATGCCCAAAGTGTGACATTAGTGCTACAAACATCAGATTTTGCAGGGCAAAACATACCCACGGCCAGTACAAAGGACAGAACTTCAGTGTTTTGCCTGAATAAAAGTTGATTCTTGTAGCATTTTAGTTCCTTATTCTGTTTCTTATAACATTTAGGTGTTTCAGATACAGAATAACTGTTTAATGCAACTATTACATAAAATATAGAAAATAATTTTGTCCTAAAATCTCAGGACATTTGCCATTTGTTCACATTTTTTGCAGGACACAACTGCCCAAAGAGGGAATGTCCCTCACAAAGTGGGACAGGTGGTAACCCAACGTAATTACGCGAGACATGAAACAGTAAGCTGTCCGTGCAAGAGCAGAGTTATGTGCAGAAATGTACCCGGATGTTATGCGACTAATGTTTTGCACGTTGCTAAACAGAGCAATGACAGCTGCAAATACAGTATGAATACAGTCGAAGAAGCATGCCAATGTCCAAGTCCAAGGCCAGTGGCGGCTTTGTCCATTGGATATCAATGAACCAGTAGTTGTCCTCCCCCGATCCCTGGGGTGGAAGCGTAGCGCTGCACCACGAGAACCCGCTGCACTTCAAAACAAGACATATGGATAATATACATACAAAATGTAGGTTTATCTAGATGTTAGTACGCCATGCAGATGAATGGCAAACTGGAGACAACATGGCTACTGCGTACCGGTACCTATGTGTGGAAGCGCTCTGTCAGAGATGTAATGAAGCATCTGTAGGCAATGTGAGGCAAGTGAGGCTTAGTGAATCACAACATGTCATGCCATATAGGCCAAGCATCTACAGTGAAGTGTAGGTTAAGCTGACTATTAGAGTAGAAGATAGGTGACAACAGGAGTGTGTATGTACAAAACACTGTAACCTCACGGGAGCAGTGTCACATGTGTGCTGTCAGTACTCAGTGGAAGAAGCGTGTCATGAGCTATCCTAGGGAACGTCAGGAGACTGACGGCGTACGCCATGGATACCACCGATGTGACCTGCAAACCTGGCCACATTGTGTCTGCGCCCGTGCGCGCCAGTAAGCCCGTGTAACCATGTGTGTGCGCATGTGGAAAAACCAGTAAGCTAGTGTACGAATGGTGAAGCCCGTGTAATGTTGTGTATGCATTTGTAAGCAGGTATACATGTGTACTACACACATCACACACGTACTGCACACACAGACACACATGCTGCCAATACCACACACATCAGTGAAATGGCACATGGATGGAGACTACATCATCAGAGGTAACAGTGCTGTAAACTATGCCACAGTGATGGTCATAGCTGCAATGCATCATGCCTGCTGACGTACACCTGGAAGTAACACACTGTGTGTTAACAGCATGCTAACATCAATACAGTGGAATAAAGCCACTGTGTGCAGCAGTGCCAGGTTATTCAGATCCTGCATCAATGTTACACATCTCAGGTGGTGGCACAGGTGACATCATATGCACAGGGTGTGGTGTTAACATGTCCAGAGCTGTCATAGAACCATGCAATGTGTGGTGTTAACATGTCCAGAGCTGTCATAGAGCCATGCAATGTACACGTAGGTGTGTGTGTGTGTGAGGGACAACGGTTATTGTATGGCCCAATGGTGGTGCAATGGGTGTGTGTATGTGACAGCCGTACTTGTTTGTGGTAAGTGTGTGTGTCTGCATATACACAGGTACAGCATGTGTCAGCCATATACAGGAGGTTGTGGGACAGTCACAGACTGTACCTGCCAGGCTGTAGAGATCCCCATTACTGGCCATGGACACCCCTCCATGCATCCAACACAACCCAGTCCTGCACCTGTCAACGTCTACACATACAGTCCTGGGATCTGTACCACAATCTGTGGATAAACGTGCGTCTGTAATGTTAACCTGGGGTGCATAGAATTGACAATTACTACAGACGGATATGAGCC
>NC_056746.1:1282463956-1282511456 GCF_019279795.1 Protopterus annectens | reverse complement strand
CACGCTTAGTATCACACGTCTGTTTGGAATGTACTGTGTGTCCATCTACACAATGGCATACTGGGCATGCCCACACACTTAGCAGTTGCAAAGGGTCGTCTTGCATGCACACGGATTCTAAACACGGAAGGGCGCAGTTTGGCATGTACTGTGTGTCCATCTACACAACGGCGTACTGGGCATGCTCACACACTTAGCAGTTGCAAAGGGCCGTCTTGCATGCATGCACACGGATTCTAAACATGGAAGGGCACAGTATGGTATTACTGTCCCCATGTACATGAAGGCTACTCACATGTATTGACCAGTACACACTCAGGAGCTATCACAGATGTCTTAGGTGCATATCACAGAGGTACACACTAAAATCTATCAATGTAGCCCTCTGACATCACCATGTCATTGGACCAGCAACACACAGCCATACAGTAACACAACACCGTGTGACTCATGACCAATGGACTGTACATAGGTCTACAGCAACTGTGCAGACTACACATGTACCGACAGGGTTCCATCATGTGTTATGCATTGCAATGATACCACTGTACATAACCAGGTCGGCTCTACACATACCAGGGGCCCTGGGTCTTACACAGCTGTGACAGATGACTGTCGCTGTACACCAATGAACAGACATGTTTGGCTATGTCATACATGTAATTGCAGTGGATATGTGCATGGACCACACACACAACACATATGTACATATCATAGCTTTTGCTGTCCTCCATGCAGACAAGTGGCTACAGCAATTATACGCATGCAAATGGAAGGTGGGTCCATGGCTGTTGAATGCTAACAGTACATGAGGCAGCAATGTTGACCGAGGACACATTCCCTCTGTACTAGTTACCCATGACACCCATCATATCATACAACAGTTCATGTGTTATGTATGTCAACACACATGTCCACCAATTGCAATGCATACAAACATGGCTACATGACAGGCATGTAGGACCAACACACATGTACAATCTGTAGTGTGCATGCAGCTACCATGCATGTGCAGTAGCTGATGTAAGTAACTCATCTGTGCCTAACTACAACATGCAGTTGCAATGCAGCCCCATCATTGACACCTGTATATGGTGACATATTGACAGTACGGTAGGATGTACAGCAGGTATGGATGGATGTGTGTACATAAAGAGGTGATCCACCTGTGTAGATGGATGTTAGCTGGGGACGGCTCAGAGGTGTGTCACACGCCATCCTACCATTACATGTGCAAACAGTACGCTATGTTACCATTACTTGACGGTGGAGACATAGAACCTACACAGCAGTCAGGTGTTACCAACAGTACGTCACTTGACACCTGTAACACTTACATCCTCCCGTGTGCATATAGCAGCACAATTGCTGAAGGTAGCGTTGGTACACATAATGCGGCCAATACTGCTGCATGTCTGTCAGATGTATCATCATATAGCAGGTGTATCATTCACAGTACTGCCATGTGTGATTGCTTGTGTGACCATATATGCCACATATGGTGGGGAATACATCCCAATTGTTACACACCCCTGTACACTGTTGTAGAGATCTGTACATACTGCAGTGTGGAAAGCATGACGTAGGCAGGTGTGGTGTGTGTATCACACACATCAGTTATTCCATATGTGTATGACGTGTGGTCTCCACAGTGTGTGTATGTAGGTATGTATGGCTGTCTGGTGCATGGAGTGAGGGTGTATGCTACCATACACAACACACAGGAATCCTAACCCCTCATGGTGATGCAGTCCACTACCCTGTTGATGCCATCGGTCTCAGCCGCACTGGCTACCTGTACACGTTCTTTCTCTGTGTCACGTCGTGTGGGTTCACAGTACTGTGACGGTGATGACCACATAGGCATGGGTCCTCACCTCAACACTATGGGATGTGAGTTATAGTGTTGTTGACCCCGTGAGTGTGAGCATGTTCCTGTAATGTGACAGGGTATTACTGCTACACAGTGAGGCCTCATGCTATCAAGTGGCCTCTAACATTATCATTGGCCAGACCGCTGTGTACAAGACCTGCACCATGTCAACATACCTGTAATGTGACCTGGTATGGATGTCACGTCTCTAGCCACTGTAGCCTATTAAACTGCCCACATGCTTCTGGATCAGTATATGTGTGGACATCTGTGTTATGTTAGACTTTCCAACAGTCAGGCTGAGGCTACGTATAGCATGCTGATATTGCCATATGTGCCTGTGAGTGCTCCACATTTACACATGGGAGACTGCAAACAGTGCTACCTGTATGCACATGCAAGTAGACCATAAGGAGGGAACCAGGGCATCATTACCAACATGCTGTTACTGTTGTTACCGAGACACATACTGTGAACATATAACAATGCATGCTAAACTTGTACTACATGGTATGTCTGGTGCGTGTCAACAGTACACAACTAATGTAATATACATGTCTCTCACTATTCACACACAACTAATGTAATATATACTTCTCTCATTATTTTTACACAACTAATGTAATATACACTTCTCACTATTATGTTCACCCTGTGCATCAGACCATTTGAGCATGTCCCTGCACCAATGGTGTGGATGACAGGGATGCGGCACAGGCTTCATCATATGCACAGGGTGATAATGTTTGCCAGGGGCATAGGCTGCACCAATGGATGACATCTTATGTGTGGGTAAGGGACAGTGATATGATTGGACATGTCTGTTCAGTATGCATGTGGGTGTTGTGGTGCCCTACAGATGTCTTTGCTGTGTGAGTGTATGTGTGCGCATAGTACTGCCTTTTGTGAGACCTACACGGGGTATTACTGACAGCTCCAGATTGTACAGACCAGGCTGTACAGCTGCCAGGGGTTGCACGGGCACTACCAGGTGGAGGTACAGCTTGGCTACTGACCGACAACACATGTCCACTGGAACCGTGTCCCCGCTGGGAACGTCCAGGGCCACATCCACGTGGCCTGTTGTGTCCTGGTGTGGACAGCGCAGCACCCGCTGCACTGCTACTGCTACCAGCACTATGGGAGCGGGCATGTGAGGTGGCACGCTCACGTTGACCTGCACTAGGTGGTGTAGCTGGCCTACCTCCACGTGGTCTACGCCTCACTCCTACCAGATGTTCCAGCACAGACAGCTCACGCTCGCAGATTGCCATGCCACCGTCAAGGATTCCGACCATGTCACCCAATCGCCTGTCCAGAACATCAGTAATCTGCTGTTGAGCATTTGCCAATGCCTGGATTGTGTCATTTTAGGGTACGGATAGCAGCCCTCTGCAGCCTCTGCCCTTCTCTGTTCTGCCATTCAGCACGTGCCTGTGCCACCATTACAGTCTGGAACATGCGTCTGGTGATACCAGCTGCTGCGCTCTGTCCTGCAGGTGCATGTCTGCCAGAGGTCTTCCTATGAGCAGCACCGGCCACATGCCTGTGTGGCACATCTGCAGTCATTACACTGACACCATGGTGTGTAGACACACCTTCTGTAGCCACCAAACGTTCCTGTTCCACGCTAACAGATGCTGACTGTCCTTCCTCTATGGCCACTGGTGATGCGGTATGTGTGCGGGGAAGAGGGGGACATAGCTGGGATGGCAACCATTGGCACAGATTCAGCCCTTGACAACCCTGCCTGTACCTCATGCATATGTTCATCACTGCTAGTATCTGTGGGGACACTAACATCATAGGTTTATAGGTTCGTACTAGGCTATCTGCCCTAGGGCATTTATAAGCCTAGCCAGAGTGTGTGTGGCTTTCACCACCCCTTAGGATGAGAATACTACGCCCATTTAGGGTTTAGTTTACTGTGCCTCTGTCTAGTAGTGACACAGAGATGATCCCCGGGGTAAACTTACGATCTCCCATCCACTCATCAAGATTTCTCTTGAAGAGAGTTAGTGAGGGGCTCTGCCTAACATGGACTGGGATTCTGTTCCAGAGTGTAGGGAGCCTCTGGGTTATGAATCTGTCCCTCCAGCATGTCCTATTTATTTATGTGTTGAGTTTCAAATCTCTTGCTCTCGTGGCTCTGATGGATTTGGATTTTCTGAGGTGGAGCATGTCCTTTAATTCCGGATTGGACATGGCCTTGTACGTCAGGCATAGATCACCTCTGAGTAGGCGGTATGCGACTGAATAGAGCTGGAGTTTCTTCAGCCGGGCAGCATATGACATATGTTTGAGATCCTTTATCCTCTTGGTGAGGAACTTTTGGGGTCTTTCCAACTGCTGTAGGTGTTGGGTAAGATACATCCCAAATGGGGCATTGTACTCAATCAAGGGCCTGATAAGAGAAGAGTACAGGGGCACAATGACCTCTCTTGATCTAGATGTGAATCCCTTCAAGATAAGGTGGGCAATATAGAAGGTCTTCCTAACCACTTTGGCAATGTGAGTGTCAAATGAGAGGTTACTGTCAACTTTGGTCCCTAGGTCCCTGATTACCTCTTCCATACTTAATTACCACCTATGTGGTAATTTGTGGGTACCTTGTTTTCCCCAAAGGGTATGACTATACATTTTTTGGCGTTCAGTTTAAGGCCATGGCTCTGGCACCAATTATCCATTTCTATGAGGCCTCTCTGAGGGATGCTTGTGTCCGCTGGAGTATCAGTTATGGCGCCCAGTTTGCAGTCATCTGCGAACTTTGTTAGCCACAATCCTCCTATGTTTGCTTGCACCTTGGAAAAATAAATGCCGAACAAGAGGGTCCCAGGACTGAGCCCTGTGGGACACCGCTTGTGACAGGCTTAGAGTCTGACAAGGCTCCAGCAATTCTGACCTTGTGGGTTCTGTCTTTGAGCCAGTTTGCAACCCATCTTGTGACATATGGGTTTACATTTAAGCTGGTGAGTTTGTCTAAGATGCCTGAGTGTGGTACTGTGTTGAAGGCTTTTGCAAGGTCAAGGTAGGCTGTGTGAACTGCCTTACCCTCATCAATGGCCTTAGTGACTGTTTCAAAAAAGTTGACCAAGTTCAAAAGGCAGGATCTGCCCTTGACAAAGCCAAATTGGGTATGATCCAATGTCTGTAGGTCCCCAATGTCTTTGTTTATGTTCCTTTCCATAGCTTTGCAGACCAGGCTCGTCAAGCTTATGGGGCGGTAATTACCAGGGTCCGTAGAAGCACCGCCTTTGTGGAGTGGGACCACAGTTGCTGTACGCCACTCTTTGGGTACGTATCCTGTAGTAAGGCTAAGATTAAACAGCAGCCTTATGTGCGGGTTTAGTTCCTCTTGGAGTTCATGTAGCACACAGCCCGGGACACCGTCCAGTCCCATTGATGCTGTGTTTTTAGCTTTGGAGAGGGCGGCTCTCACCTGGGCATCTGAGATGTTAGGGAGGCTACACTCTGCTGGGATAGATATTTCTCCTTTTGGGGGGAGGGGCGGAGAAATTTGCACTGAACCTGTCTGCCAAAATGTTGGCATTGTCTGTGAGTTCAGTGTATTTTGTGTCATTTTGGACTAACTCTGAGCATATCTGGGAGTTTCCACCCAGGTTTCTAACATAGCTAAAGAAGGCCTTGTGATTGTCTTTTGCAATTTTTCTCTCAAAGTTAGCCTTGGATGATTTTATGAGTGATCGTAGTTTTTTGCTAGTACTGATCAGAGATGCCTTCCCTTTTAGGTATTTTGCTCTGTCATGTAGTAGCTTTCTCCTCCTGTTGTAAAGTTTGTTAATAGCTGGGGTCCACCAGACAGGGCACCTGCCTTTGGGGGAATGGGTCTTGGTTTTATTAGGGATGCATGATCCATGCATTCTTGAAGGTGCCCGTAGAAGGCATTTATAAAGGATTTGGTGGTGTGGGTTGTGGTTTCCACTGGCCCAGGGGCCTTGAAGGATACCACTTTAGTCTTAAGAAGTGTGAAGTTGGCTTTTGAGAAGTTCTTCACTGTGGTCTTTTGTGCAGGGGGTGGGGGTTGGATGTGGATTTCCAGTGAGATTAATTTATGGTCTGATCTCACCAATGAGGGGTATACTTCCGGTGTGGAGCATTTTGTCCCCATGTTTGTGATGATCAGGTCTAGTATATTATCTCCTCTTATGGGAATGGTGACTAGTTGTTCCATCGCATTTGAGTTTATGAATTCTAGGAACCTTTGGGCTAGGGTGTTGGGGCTTGAGTAATGTTCCCAGTCTATGTTTGGGTAGTTGAAGTCTCCCAAAATGATGGTATTTGGAGAGACATTCATACTCTCCAGTGTCTTCAGGAAGGCTGAGTGGGATTCCTGAGTTTGAGAGGGTGGTCTGTAGCATGCTACAAACTGTTGTGCAGTTTTGCCTATGGTTAGTTGCACCTGGATGGTCTCCGATGCTTCATGCGTTGCCACTATCCTGGAGGTGTGGGTATCTTTGATGAATATGGATACTCCCCCTCCTTTTGTGGTTCGGTCCAAGTTTTGGGGCCGGAAAGCATGATATGAGGTAAAACCTGGAAGTGCTGGGGTGCTCTCAGGAGCCTTGAACCAGGATTCAGTCACTGCACAGACATCGATGTTCTCCATACTAAGGAGGGCTTCAAGAGCGTGCATCTTGAGGTTTAGACTTCTGGCATTGAGCAGCATTACCCATATTTTTTTTTCACTTGTGTTTTCTAGGGAGGTGGGTTTGTCTTTTGAGCCTTGCCTAAAAAAGACACTGTGGGGGTGGCAAGAGCCTTGGCCAATATCAGGAAGCCCAGGGGTGACAGGTGCAAGCCATCCCTTGCGAAGCAGCATGGCTTGTCAAGCATGTCATCCCAAGCAGACAGACATTGGATCCCCTTAGAATGACACCAGTAATTAAGCCAATTGTTAAAGCTGATCATTTTGTCTTTGTACTGTGGCATCATTCTTGGTGAGGGTAAGATGCTGCTCAGGGTCAGGGTCATAACAGCCTGGACTACATAATCAGAGAGCTCCTCTATGTCTCTTTTCATGTAGTCCAGGGAGGTACGTCTCAGGTCATTCACACCGGCATGGACAATGACTGAGTCATATTTGTACTTGCTTTGGAGTAACCTGAGTGCTTGTGTTATGTGGTGGATTCTAGCTCCCGACAGGCAGCTTACTGTAACCTTTTCCTTGTTCAGTCTGGTGAGCGGGATGTCAGTGTGTTTGACTATGGAGTCACCTATTACAAGTGTATCTGGCATGTTGTTTGGCCTTAAGGGCTGTGACTGTTTAGCACACTGACTTTGTGAACTATATGTTGCATGTGCTATGTCTTGAGGTAGTGGTCGCTTGGGTGTCTGCTTTGGAGGCCTCTGTTGTTTTGGTAGATTTTTAATCAGAGCCTCCGAGTATGTTTTTGTGTGTTTATGTGTTTGGTTTGCAGTTGTGATAGGTCTATGTGAGACTGGGTTTGTGGTGTGCGTGGTTACCTTCTCCTCCTGACTGTTTTTGCCAAGTACTGAGTTGAGAGAGCTTAGCCTCCAGTTTGGCTATATAGTTGCATCTCTCACATATATTTGTATTTGTTGGGAGGAGGAGAGGGTTGTTCAGGTACATGAGGCAATTGTAACATTGCCTCAAGATTCCCAGATTCACCAGCTGAACAGGAGAGGATGCCAGCAACTGACCCTTCGACATGCTAGAATAGTGTAAAGGATTGCTGTGTAACTAAGTCAGAAAGGACCTATAGGGAAATGGGTACTCAAGGGGATTTAGGTGAATTAAGTACTTTCTTTTTGTTTAAGAGTGCTTTACCTGTATAAAAATGCTTTAGGAGCAAGTGCTGGGCTTTTCAGATAGAAAATAGACTGTTTAGATTGCAAGTAGAGCAGTTCTAAGGGAAAAATTGAAGAGCAGACTTTGCGGAGCCAGAAATAGTTTAAACTTGATTAACCGGCGCTGCCCGATGCTGCTCTATGAGCAACTTTGCGCAAAATCGCGCTTTGAACAGAGGGTTGAAAAGAGCTAGGAATGGACCGCAGGAGGGTAATGCACCTACATCACCTGTGAATGCAAAGAATGACTCTAAATTACAATAGACACACAGACACACACACACAGACATACACACACATACCATGCATGTGATTTGACAGATGGCATGCAGTATGCCTGTGATACAGCAGAGGGCATGCAACTCAGACATTAATAGTGTTAGTAAGCATACCTCCCTGGGGTGCACACTACAGCAAGCAGGTGTCATATCAGTAGCCATGCAGTTCACACAATCATGGTAGTATGCATGGAGCCCCGTGTTACACCATGTGGACTAAAACAGGATAACAGTACACATGGCTGACGTGACCTTGACATGTAATCTGCTGACGTGTGCATTAACATGCATACATGTCTGACACAATGGTGTCCTGACACATGTACAGCATCGTAACGGGCATCACATTGCGGTGTTGTCTGTATGCCCTTCAGATAGAATGCATGTTTAGCAAATGTGCATGAGCATGGAAGGGTAGTGTGAGCCGTCTACATTGCTATACAGTGAGAAGTACAGAAACTGGGCCATTGCATGGCATCATGAGGCATCTATATTGCTGTACAATGCATAATATGTACACATTGCATAGCCATAACTGCATGCATACCCATGACATAACTGTGGATTGTGACCCACAATGCTGAAATGTATACACACAAAACCATGCTGTGTCAAGTGACAGGTCACTGGAGGACCTACAGATGACACCCCTGCACAACAACTTCAGGGTCTTAGCTGCCTGGCAACCATGTCCACACATAGCGGACATGTCAATTCACCATTTCCCACATGACATTGATGTACCACACACACGAGGTGCACAGCTAACTGTGATGTCCTACATCAGCAAGGGAAATGTACAGTATCTGTGACCTGATGTGGTGTCAATGTCTGTGGAAGCTGTACAGGTGACTACTGTCATGCTATGACACAGCCGTGATGTTCAACAGATCTTATATGGTAGACTTCAGTGACACCTCCACTAGCTGTGCACAGGCTTTTAGGATGTCCAGTGTACCACATCAACTGTATAATCAGTCAACTAAGGCTATAATTGGACAATGTGCAACAGGGTGTATACACATCACATCTACTGTGTGGCTACGTGTCTCTGGCCATCCCCCATGGCCATGTGTGCACATGTGTTGGCTAAATGTGTGTGATGGCCATCTATCTCACATGTCTGTGTTTTCCCATATGACATGCACCCATAGATGTCAGATATGTCACCATCCACAGGGCTATGCAGACAACGGGTTGTATGTTTGGTATGTGGGGTATGGGTCATGGTATAGTGTGACAATATTGCAGCCAGAACACTACGTGTCTGGGACATGTCAGATGGCACATCACAATGTGTGCACCCAATGCAAGGGCATATAACACAATGGTGACACCTGTGGGCTGCCCATATCACAGCTCACTGTGTGGTACTGTTTGCGTACCACACATGTTGTTCCAATGCATACTACATATGCCTCCATTGTAGAACACCTCTACCGTTGTATGCACAGCTGACCACACATGTAGAAATGACAACTACTGTGGTTTCAAGTCGGTGTATCACTTTGTTTGTATATGTTGCACATGGGTGGCCTGTGTGAATGATGGGTGATGCGACCTGTAAATCATGACTGGAACGAACATCAAGTGTGCAACTATTAACTGGCCACATGGCAAATAGATCTATGCTTTAACATGCCTGATACTGATGACAGTCTCACCTGCAACGGACTCATGTCTGTGCGGCACACCAGAGGTACCTGTATAGGGGTGACACAGCAGTATGAACATTATCCATGACTGTATGACAGCCACAGGGTGCACTGTGCGTGTTAACATATTCACCTGTATAATAGCATATAGTATGTACATGTGTGCATACACAAGGTAGCATAGTGTAGTATGCAGCATGTGTGTCCACATACCTTGTATATGTTGTTACTTTACATAATGTACAGTGACACATGCAATTAAATGGGATATAATAGCCATATGTGCAGTACTGACTTACCAGGCAACTCCAGGCTCATTGGTTGGGAAACACCCACCTCCATGATGGCAGCTAGTGTGTGTGGATGCTGTTCTGAGGGTGTCCCCAGACTGACCAGTAGCTCCTTGGTGTGTGTGAGTGGGGGCTGGGTTGGTGGCCCACCACCTGTTCCACCTTGTTCCCTGGCGACTGCAGTGGCACGCTGTTCTGCATGTCGTATCAAGTCTGTGCAGTGTCTGTGCACCTGCTGGTAGGTGCGGTTATGGCCACCCACATCATTCATCCTCCTGTGTAGATCCTGCCACAGGTCATCCCGCTGCTGGGCATGCTGTGGCACATGGCTGAACAACACCTCGTAGTTCTCATGGAGGTACGGGATGAGGACATCATCCTCCTGGCGGCTGTACGCTGGAAGGCGTATACGAGGCATTATCTGTAAGACATAATGATGGTGACAGGGCACAGTTTCAGAGATGTACAGAGATACTACTGCACATACATTTCTATGACATCTAGTACATCTGCACATTTATCTTTGCAAATCATCATGACACTGACACAACTGATGTGTTTGTGTCACACACATGTAACACCAGTTATGCATTGGATATCATCACCATATATGTGTGTCACCTCATTACAGTGTTCATACTCCATGTGAATGCTGTCTTGATGTGGGCATGTCTATTTGCCTGCACTGGTGTTCTTACCTATCTGCACATGCCTGGATGTGTCCACGGTAATGCTGTTGACCTTGATGCTGTGTATATGTCACATATCAACACAGACACAGCCTTAATGGACTTGAGCAGTGACAATGCACACATACGCATGGACACCTGTACATGCATGTGTTTTGCCATATACATCTACACAGCACTGTACAGCTGTTCAACATCCTGCCACGGATCGCCTGTGTTGCACATGTGATAGACATGGGACAATGGCTAGTCGGACATCATTCACAGGGATTGTTATCAACCATAGCATGTACGGGCAAGGTTTCCTAGCTGTAACAGACAGCCATTATGCCACCGCAAGGTGCATCTGTGCCACATTACTGATCCGGACAGTTGATACTACATCTAACATGCGGCCATCACACCATGTATGACTGGGATGACATGTGCAGCTGTGATGGACAAGGTTGCATGGTTTGGCGGGAGTATGTCCCATGTATGGCACAGGGATCTGTCCAGCATGTGGCGATCCTAGTATTAGGATGGTGGCTGTCCATGACGTATGTCGTACAGATGAGGATATGGACATGTAGCATGTCCATCATCATGGTGTAGCAAATGTCTTTATGCAAGGTAGACAGCATGCTGCATAGTGGAGGTGAGGATTGTAAAGGCTGGTATCGCCCATCCATGCATGGCCATTACCCCTTAAAGGTGATATGTGATCCAATATTGGTCACCCCAGTGCTGTATATGCCTGTTCAATGATCTCCGTGCTCATGGATGGCACCCTGCCATGACATGGGTACCTTGTATGACTACTCAAGGGGCCTGGAGACGTCACCAAGGCAGGGAGGTGTACTGCACAACACCATCCCTTACACAGTGTCCATAATGTTGACCACAGCCTAGGTGGTAGTTAATGAGTACAGGGATGTTCACCTAGTGGTGACAATGCTGATATCATTCATCAGAATGTGCACATATGTCACACACCTCACCCACACAGCCCATTCTGTATGTTGTTCACAACACTGACACAGCTATTCTTCATAGGTCATGGCCATTTACATCCTTACATACACAGATGCCTAACATTTGTCTGTGTGGTATGGGTTACAATGAGGGTGGAGTACAACACATTAACCCTGTTCTACTGTAGCTGGCACTGGTGTAATATGTACATGTCACTCTGGCACCTTTTGTAGTTGTGAGTCTGTCAACAGACCACTGGTAGAACACTCCTGTGACATACAAAGGTATTTGTAATCATACATCCGTACTATCTTGTACATCTGTACTGCTAACATCTACAGTGATAATGGTTCATGGACATGCACACCATACTCAGCAGGGTTATAGTGTGGTGCCACCCATTATGACTGTCGTCACCACTTGTGGGTTGATATTATCCAGCACCCTATCTGTATTGTATGGTCATGCTAGGCACTTGTTCAGAACTTGTGAGCATGTCATGAGCTACTGATTAATATAGCATCCATTCCACACCATTTCCCACAGGTACACTGGCTGTCCTAAAATGTCCAGCTTGCTTATGGTATAACAGCTGTTGTACACACGTAACGCACATATCCTGTGAGACATGGTTGTATATACAAGCATGTCCAACTGTCACGTACCAGTGCTATTGCCTGTCTATATGAAGGATACGTCGTACATGTGGCAATAGAGCGATTGTCTCATGTACACATTCAATACTCACCTCCCAACATATGACACTACAGCCTGTGGGGGATGCACTTATGCAGCCCTGCTGGGGGTAATGCTGTCACCAACCCTGACTGCACCTGACAGTCATGTGGGGATGTGTAACATTCGCAACACACCCCACTCATCATATAGTCTCACATGATCTCCAGCACAGGCCACACATATGAGAATGACTTGTGCAGTACCTCTCCATACTCTGTGTAGGCACCAGAGGCAGCCCCCATCACGGAACACAACATCACCAACTTATAGCCCACACACTCATGTGTGCCCATCACATACAGCCAATAGGGTGTTATAACATATACAACACACCAGTCATAGGTGACTCTGTAGGCGGTCACACTGCAGTTCCACACAGCAGGCTACACAAGGCGATAGTCACTTACATCTTGCTGTCAGGTAACTGGTTCTGCAACGTAACCTATTCACCCATGCCACACCTCACCAGGTACGATGTGACTGTCATTCTCCATGTTAGTGTGACTGCCCTGAGATGCCACTTCACAGACGACGTGTGCAGGGACATGCAATAGCTCACCAGTCTTGTAGCCCTGAAGGTGTGGGCCTAGCCCTGGGGAGCATTATGCATTCATCTGGACCCGATACCACTGTACAATGACTGAATGTGTCACTTCAACAGTTGCCTATGCTTCTGCTGTCATTCCACAGGCATCTGGTATCTGTCCGCTTTCACTGACCTGGTCAAACACAATGTTTTGGCACAGATGACCTACACCTGTCAGCCCTGGGAGTACAGATCACATGTAAGGCTCTTGCTGCTTCTATACTGCCTGCCTTGCACAGTTTCCAATAACAGTCCCTGGCAGAACGGGAACTGGCAAGCAAGACATGGGGTCATGTGACACAATGCTTGCATCATCTTCTGTGACGCACACAGGCAAGGCACACCTTATAATGCAACACTCCAATATCTCTGCAGTGACTGGGACCTGCCTCTAGGCTCTGCAGAGCACACCTGCAATGACAGGTTATGGACAGACCATACCTTTCAGGCACATACCTGGACTGGCACACCCACAGCTGAGGTGTTCCCATATCCCACTATATTGTACACACATCCTGGCTAGTTATTTAGCACAATGCATCAGAGGTGCTACACGTGCAATTAACTGTGTCCAGAACCGCTATACACATTGTAACAAGCTACAGATTCAACAACATACCCCACGGTTACCAGACCTCATTTGTTGGTGTACTGGACAGTAGGGCTCAGACAGCTACTACTGATGTGTGACTGACACTACCCCACACTTAACTGGGATAGCCACTCATGTACCGACACATCCATGAGTCATATCCTCCACTCGGCTGGATCAACCCATACACACCACCTCCAAGACCTACATTAACCTTGACATGACCACTACCAACATGTGACTGGTGTTCCACACCTGGGGTTATCCCCTCATTGGTGGGTTCCGAACATATGCTAATCAACCTTGTTAGCCACATCCCGGCACCACACCCTTCATGGCATACACAGTACATGAGTACTACAACACCTACTACAGACGTCTTATGACAGCGGTTGTTAACGCCATGACACCTGTGCAGATGGACAATGCACATACAAATGCTGAAACATACCCCAGTGCACTTCATTAGCATGTACACGACTGCATGGATCATGCTATTCCACACAGAGCCATGATGGTACACACCAGATAACAGACGCCACTCTGGTGGTCAAGTTCCATGGACATAATGTACAACAACAGGTGGAGGCTGTTGCACAGTGGTGTACAATCCCATGGGTGGGGTAGCTCACTGGTCAGCCTCGGTAGGGCCACGGGATCCCTCATCACATACTCCAAGACTAGCTACGTACATTACTGTGACACATTCCGGGGTGTACCACAAGGCATTATGGTGATATGTCAGTAGTCGATGGCAACACCCACATCTGCTCTCACATACAACAGTCACTCAGGAACATTACAGACCCAGGTGATGTTGGCAACATGCTGGCGGATGGATTCAATGCTAACATTACACCCTCTCACTCACTACAGGGCCACAATCCATGCAGGAACATTGCGGTGTCCCTGCAGTCACAACTACACAGTACTAACCTGCACTCTATATGTCCTGGGACACTGGCCCCATGTCACCTTCCAAAGTCCCAGGCTGTGATGTCCACAAACCTCTGAATGACATGTCTCCCCACTAGGCCACCATATTCAGTAATATCCTTGTATCAGACATTGTGGCCCCTGAATGGCACACAGCAACATTTATCACACTCCACACAAGTGGCACCATAATGCATGAGTGGGACTATAGTCCTACACACCTGACTGGACTGTTCTGCACGGCTATGGGGCACACCATCAAGGACGTCATTCACAGAGACATTGTTGGGCTCCGGTCCTTTGATGCCACCCGGGTTGGACTTGTTAGGGCCAGAGCATGGCCCCTACACCTGGTGGACTCCTTTCATACAGTTACCAGGGTAGTTGATGATGGTACGGGAGTCCACACATCCTACATTGTCCTCTCATAGCCTTTCAGCACCGTTCTCCATTCTGGTATTGACAACATACACATCCACCTGCACATCATACCCTATGTCTCAGGATGTTATGCTACGTGGCTCATGGACAGGACACACACAATGAGGGTAGCATACCATAGTACCTACTGCATTTCAGTTACATTTGGCATACCACAGTCCTCAGTCATTGGGCCCCTCATGTTCAGTATAGGCTTCCCTGAGGTACAGGCTAGCACAGAGGGACTTTCCCTGCCTAGCTTTACAAACCCCTGCATACAAAGCACCATGATTGATCCACTAGCTGATACTGACTCCATCCATACGGGTGTCACTGTGACAGATACCTGATATGAATATCATGGCCTCAAGCTGCATGACAAGGTGCATGAACATCACCTTTGCATTACACCATTCACCCACTGACTATCACATAGGTGGTAGTCCCCTACATACATGTCACATTGTACATGTTTGTAGTATACACGTATGTCACACCCACTCCTGTGGTTACTGTATTGCCACTGTGGTGTGGATATCCTTCTACGTGGCCACACTTATCTGTACTGGGTATGTAGCTGGTACATAGGCACCCATTGTACCTCTGAACTCAAGACTTCTACACACATTCAAGGGTACACCACCCCATTTAGGGTGTACCTTACACAACAGCTACAGCTTTACATATAACATCATTAACACGCCATGACGTTTATTGAGCTCCGACAGTTAAAGTATGCGGCTGAACTACGGATACCATGTCTGTACACATTTGCATACTACATACTCAGGGGTGACCTCTGCTGAACAGACAGAGCCCATGTCCACAACAATATTAATGGATATACTCCACATACGCGACATAAGCAAAAGCCACTGTGAGCAACATGCTCATGGATATGTGCACACACGCAACAATGAGTGGGATGTGCTTTAGGGTTACATTCCCAAACCGAACACTCACCATGCTTTGGAACATGAGTCCTATGTACATCACGCAGGGACACTCAGTAGCACTGTTCATGTGATACCTCCCTTGGTGGTTGGGTGACACATGTACGCCAGGGATCACTGCAGTGGCTGTACTGTGCAGAGATGCAGGTAACACATGGCTCTGCTGTTCACAGGACACTACCCTAGAGAGGTGCCACTGGTGTGAACACTATAGTTGTGCTTACACATGGACTTGCCAGACTGCATAGTACCCGACTATGAACCTGTGAAGCTATTACATGTCCTTTGTGCATGGTTACTTGGTAGCCCTTCCATTTAGATTAACTATCATGCTATTGCAATGTCCCGTGCCTACAAGCCATATGTATCCTGTTATTGTACATGCCAATAGATGATACCTTCTGTATGCATGATATGCCTGTTATGCTGTGTAGAATATCTGACATATCTACCTACAATACTATACATTACACATATTTCACAGTGTATCCCATAATGCAAAGCATACTTGCACAGCGGGACCAGCTTAGACATGTCATTGTCGTTATATGCCCATACACATGCCTACTGTGACAGTATATCAACATATACTATCCCCTGCTATGGCACGTACTTGTTGGACATACCCTACCACTGACGGCGGGTTGTATGAATTGTTCTGTTTAAAGCCCTCATGTAGCATCCCTTGTGGTGTCTGTGATGTGTACCTTGTGGCCCACTGCTGGACGCACAGTTTCTAAATGCGTTAGTATGCTCAGCAAGACATCACTACATAAATACCTTTTCCCACTTTATGCATTGCGGACACTTTTAATTAATGAAAACCAGGCTATACATACAGTAAATAATTAATAAAAAAACATGCTATACATAAACGTACATACCGAGTGTTCTACATACCTTGTTATCGTTACGGACTTTCGTCTCTATCTCTCTCACACTGCTTAAACAGGTATTTTGTATGAGCATACAGTTTGAATGTCTGGCAAGTCATCCTTATATACGTCGATACCTGTTCCTCCCGCCAATTGGTGTTCCTGAGTGACTAATTACTTGCATATCAGCTGTGCAGCTACTCCATTCGCAAATTACGCGGCAACAGTGGGGTATAATTGAATTCTCCACTTGGGCATTGCCCATTTGCCCTACCATCGGGGAGACGGCCTGTATTGTGTTTTGTTATGTGTAATTGCAACTGCTATGCATGGAGACAATTATACTTTGGATTCATGTCCCCCGTGGATTGTGTGTGACTGCTAGAGTATGTGGTTCAACATGTGGGTGTACCTGTCATCCCAACGTCTGATAACAGACTATTGCAAACAAAACCTGTAACATCGCCGTTTGTTCCATTATATAACGGCTGCAATTTTGCATGGCACCTTTAATTGTGTCTCTCACAAGATATGTTGACAGTTCTGCAGATGTAATTGACTGACTGGATGTTTGTGCTGTTATTACAGTCTGTATTGCTATGGTTTCTAGTGTGGGGGATGTCAATGGGTGTACGTAGCATATGCAGGTTTGTGGGGCTTGCATTTCTACATATTCCAGATATATGTGTGTGGGCCCCGTCCCTAATTAAAGAGATATCAGTTAGTAGACTTATGTTACGGGATTGTACATTGGGCCGTTGTTAATTGGTTTCTATATAGTATGCAGGTGAGGTTGCTACTTCCATACCTCCGGAACTGCAGCGATATGTAAAGGGATATGTCTAAATGACAGCTATCCCATGTATTTCTGTCCCAGATATTTGCAGTCATTGCGGTTGTGTTGGTAACACAACCTCTTTGCCATGGGTTGCCACCTTTTCATATGGCCATTGTTGGACACTTGCGGGACGCACAGCGGTGTTTACAGGCCAACACATAGCCACGGTCAGTACACAGGTTAGCACATATTTGTATCCTCAATATATACCTATTGTGGGACTTTGGCTACTTATCATATTGCATGTAACATTTACGTTTCTTACATACAGGCATAACTATTTAATGCAACTATTACATTATATATGGGACATATTAATGTCCTACAATCCCGGACATTTGCCCTTTGTAATGATTTATGTCAGGACACACCTGCCCAGGGAAGGGCTGTCCCTCCTAATGTGGGACAGGTGGTAACCGTATGCCTATGGCTAGCTATACCCACACCTACCGTAATGATCTACCTCCGAGTTGGCACTAACAGACACATGATGCGGACACACACACACACATTACAGTCACACGGGGATGCACACGGCACCCTCAACACACACATACACAGACTACGGTACTCACAAACACAGTTGAACACAGTACCTACGTGGACCGCAACACCGGCAGCAGTAACTAAACGTCCCTTCATATCATCATACTATTACTCGTGGTTGTACTGTTCCGGTACTGTGTTCTTTGTCTTTCAGCCTCGTGGTTACGCATGTCAGTATGTTACACATTCCATAGTTGGTGGTATCCTATTTATTTGTACCTCCAAGGTGTTATGAATGTCGTTGACCTATCTATATATATTTGCAGATATCGCTGAATCCGTATATATCAACATATATCACTCTGTCGCCCTTTCTATCTGTATTATATATATGTATATATGTATACATATATATATATATATATATATATATATATATATATCTGACGGGGAAAGTGACAGGCAAGCTACATCTTTCATTGTGTACTTGTTGGTGTATACTGTTTCCTGGACTCCGCACGTTTGTGTCTGTACCTGTCACATTACACACCTGCCATAGGTTAGGGGTACCAGCTGTCCCACTCTGTGAGGGACAGTCCCTCTTTGGGCAGTTGTGTCCTGCATAATATTTGTAAACATGGCAAATGTCCTGAGATTTTGGAACATACCCATTTCCTATAGTTTATGTAATAGTTGCATGAAACAGTTATTCTGTATCTGAACCACCTATATGTTCTAGAAACAGAATAAGTAAGTAAACATTACAAGGATGAGCTTTTATCCAGGCAAAACAGTGAAGTTCTCAATTTCACACTGGCCGGGTGTAAGTGTCAGACTGCAGACATCTGACATATGTCCCACATTGGTCATTTGAAGAGGTGGCAACTCTACCATAGGTACATCTTGGCTAGCAATAGTGTTAGGTGATTCTATACATGACTGCGTGTTCTACTCCTGGCAGTGGTCATTTTACCCTTCAGAGCAGGTGCTATTATTACAGGGGTGATTAATGCTGGTTTCACCTGTTCTGGACATCATTGACCGTGATCTGCACGATATTCGGTGAAGCTTATCCCTGTTTCGCGCATATTCATATAGTCATATTTAAACATCACTTACCAGCAGTGGGCAATGCATATTCCCACTAACATGTGCTACACATATGATCTGATGACCTGCATCCGACATGCATTACTTGTGCCTTCGGGATTACGTTACATCCCTTGCAAGATGTGGGACCGGGAACATGCATGACGGTCACTGCATTTAACACATGGCCATCTGGCATTTGTACATGTGTTATGTCATTTTGTACGTGGAGTATACTATGGCTGTTACTCCATACTGCACTCGCATGGGTAACTCAGTTTACATATTGAAGAGTCCAGTTAACGGTATGTCCATGTGATGTTTACTGGATGTACTCCGGCATTGGGTATGTATATCACAGTGAGCCACACACGATACTGTGCTACACCTTCAAACGACCGTAGGTGGAGCATGCTGGGATGACAAATACCTGTCATGGGTACACCCCATGCCTTGACACAACATCCATGGTTATATTATGTGGAGCCCCTCATTAACGCAGCAGGGTCTCCATGCTGAGTGTGTGCAGAACAGTGCTTACACACATGTGCTCCCACAATTGCCTCTGCTCCACTAAGCGACAGTTGGTTACTCGATGTTGTGGTGATAGCAGACACTGTTTGCCCCGTTTGGTGTATGGCCTCTGACAATCGGCTGTGTACCTACCGATATACCTGGGAACCTATACACACAGCACCACCATATGCTGATAGGCGCATGTACTGTTCAGGTGTTGACATTCCGTGTTCTGATAGCTGTTGTGTGTACAATGTTTGAGGGTTGCCTATGTAGGATTCACACAGTGGGCCACCTATACATTGCAATTTACAGGTGGTCATGTTTGTGTGCCATCCATTTTACTGTGTGTGCAGGTGGAGTGGTGTGTCAGTCCGTAGGGGCCTACACTGTCAGATTATGTGCTATACGTTCCCTCTTTGCCAAGGCATAGGCATATTGGGCACGCCTCCATCTGCCTACTGGGGCTGGCACAGTGTGTTCATGGTCTGAATCCCTCTGTGCCTGTGATGGCCTTGGCAATTGCGGTGGGCTATGAGGGCCTTCACCATTTTGTCCCTGCTGCAGCTGTTTCCGCAGGATCATATTATGTAGCATGGCACATACTATGACGATGTGGGCACACGTGCCTGGAGAGTACTGCAAGGCTCCACTAGATGTGTCCAAGCACCGGAACCGTGATTTCAGCATCCCAAACACACGCTCTATGATGATTCTGGTTTGTGCGTGTGCCTCATTATGGCATTCTTGCATGGGTGTGTGTGCATTTCTGATGGGAGTCATCATCCACGGTTCCAGTGCATAGCCAGCACCCCCCACAAGGTGGCCATGTGGGATGTCCCCCCTGACAAATACCTGATACAGCTGTGAGGCATGCCAGATATGGGAGTCATGGTAGCTTCCAGCACACACATCCATGACAATGCCCAAGGCATTGCACATGACCTGGCAGTTGATGGAGTGGAATCCCTTTGCGGTTTATGTAGCGCCTACCATGCTCACCGGGTGGTGACTTGATTTGTATGTGCGTGCAGTCTATCGCACCCAGTACCTCCGGGTAGTGTGCCACATGGTGGAAGTGACGCATATTGCTGGCCAACTCCTCCTGTGTTCGGGGGAAGTATATATGCTCATTGGCATGTGGTAACATGGCATCCAGGAACTGGTGTAGTACCCTGGATGCTGATGCCTGTGAGATCCCCATTATATCTCCAGTTGGCCTTTGAAAGGTACCTGTGGGTAGTATTCGCAAGCTTACACATACCTTCGTGTCCACTGGGATGGGTTCCCCTCTGTTGTTTCTGGTTCTCAGGCGTGGCCAACACAGCTCCACTATTTGCTGTAGGATGTCCCTGTCCACCCTGTAACGCTCTACTATCTCCAGATCATGTAGCCCCTGGTATGTTACCCTTGGTCTGAACACTCTTCTCCTCCTCCGGGGCCTGCGGTGGTTGTTGGCATCATCCTCCACAACACCGTCAGTCTCTAACACATGCTGATGAATCACAGCTATGGCAGCTCCCAACATGTACATTTTAAAAGTTCCCTGTGTGTTTACACCTATGGTGCAGTGTTTGGGAATACACAGGTGTGTGTAGGGTGCTTTCACACTTTATACTATTGTGCTGTGAACACCGATGATGTCATAGGGTGTGTATGTATGATCGTAGCCACAGGGTATCTTATGTGTTTTACTACCGGAACTACTATTGTGGTGCCTTTGGTGTTGAATTACATATGGCTGACGTGGATTACATCTTGACCTTCCCTTTACATTTCTGCACATTCCACCTACCATTTTCTGGCATGCATCCTGCAGCCTGCTTTCATTTGTACTTTCCTAGACCTGGCGTATCTTGCGTAATGTGTGCTATTGCCGGTCAACTGTCGGTTTGCTTTGCTCTGCTATGACAGATCTCCTATCTTTGCAATCCAATGCCTCCCCTCCTTTCTTTGCATTCCAATGCCTCCCCTATCCTGTTTTGCAGGTTTCTGCGAGCAGACTTGTCAGCTGCCGTCGATTGGCCGCCGTGTGTTGATTGGTGTTGATTGCTCATTAGTACTCCAATTACCCTACTTCGGCATTTCCTTCTTTTCTTCCCCTGACCTTCCTGTTTGTGCTATTTTTCGCAGCGCATGCATCCGCCTATTGGGTTTCAGGCACGTTTTCATCCCCGTACACATGCGCTTTTGGGCACCATGTGTGCTCTCAGCTAAACGATTCTATACCTTCCTCCCCACCCGTGTCCTGCAGCTTTGCTTAGCAACGGTCAGGCCAGATTTGCATTGCTCCAATGTGCTTACTGCTATGGTGGCACACCCCTCTGCTGCTGTCATGTATCTCCTCTGAGCCACTCCTTGGTGTTATAGCACTGCGCCGTATGGTACAACCTTCATCCGGCTGGAAATTTGCGATTCAGTATTATCTGCCTCATTTGCATGGCATTGACTACTAATTCATAGTTACCGCGCCGAACACTGTCGCAGGCCCTTAGCAACCCTTGCACCTTGGTTGTGGTGTTCCATGCCTACCATTGTGTATTTTGGTGTAAACCTGATTTGTATTACATTGCGATTTTATGACATTTTTATATAATTTCTTTATGTTTCGGTTTGCGCACACATGCCCTGCGGTTGTACTGTGCGTTACTGTGGACATGACATTAAATGTTGTTTTTTAGGTGTTGTGCATCTTGTCTTATGCCATTGGCTGTGTATTTCGCCATTGGCATATGTTAACTTTGCAATACATGAGTCTGGTCCGCTTCCATAGCTCCGATGTTCAGTTTGGGAAAATGTAAACCGTGTTTTTTAGTTTACATTTCCGTGGGCCTACGTTACACCTGCACCACTTCATGAATCACTATCTGCCTTCATTTGCATGGTGCGACACTGCGCATGGGGTGATTAGCATACCTTTGCTGAGGGCTGCGCAGTTCTGGCATACGCCGGTAGTGCAAGTGGTATTGGATCGTACCTGAATCGCTCGACGGCCATATATGGTGTTATTCCACCTACGCTACGCCTGCACCTGGCACAAGCTTCATGAATCCCGGGGTATGTATATATACACAGTGGTGGTGGTGGTGCAGTAGCGTCGTCGCCTCACAGTAAGATGTTGTCCTGTTCGATTCTCAGCTAGAGCGTCTTCTGTGTGGAGACATGCGTGAATGGGCGCACCTTCGCTGAAGGTTGTGTGTCAGGGCTGGCAACTCGGCACATAAAAATCTACTGACAATCATTAGTGGACTGGAGTTCCACTGTGGCGACCCCTAACCGGAAAAAGCCAAAAGACACAACAACAACATGTATATATATATATATATATATATATATATATATATATATATATATATATATATATATATACATACACACACACACACACACACACACACATATATATATACATATAAAACTGCAAACTGTGAAGACTTAGAATTATATAAAAATAGAACTTCAATGGACTAAAAGAAAGGCACACTGTTGCTGAACGGATATTAAGCTTTTGTTCTTGTTAAGATGTAAGAATTTCTTATTAGAAGTATTTGTGTATTAGTAATTCAGAATTATTTCGTATTCTGAGGAAGTTCTTACATCTTAACAACAATGAAAGCTTAATATCCATTCAGTGTCAGTGTGCCTTTCTTTTAGTCCGTTGAACTTCTATTTATTTATATATATATATATATATATGTGTGTGTGTGTGTGTGTGTGTATATATATATATATATATATATATATATATATATATATATATATATATATATATACATACACACACACACATATAAATATATATATATATATATATATATATATATATATATATATATACATATATATAATATATATATATATGTATATACATAAACAATGCAGTAAAAATGTCTGCACGTACAGCTGGTGCAGGGCCAAACCAAACCAAATTCCAGTACACAAAAGCCCAGCACCAAGAGGTAATAAGCACAACAGACCAAAAATAATGAGATTATTTATTAGTTCCAGACCGGTTTCGGCGAACCTGCCTTCCTCAATGGGATATGTGACAAAAAAAACACATAATCATACCATTTAAATAGTACAACCCTCCAGTGAAAAGTCAGCTTCACATATTGTGTCATTTCGTATAACAATTGTTAACATTTCCTAAACAGTAAACAAATAATAATGAATGTCAACATCTTATAGTCTATAAATAACAAATTTTACAAATATTATAAATTTCATAAATGATCATTGAGCTCTGGTGAAAAAAAGCCCCCCCCCCAGTTTTATAATCCAATATTTCTCTTTTCTATTTAAAATAGAATGCCAACCCTGTCTATTACTTCTGTTGCCATGGATCCTATCTATAATCATAAAGTAAAATGGGCAGTACCATGAACTGTACAGTGTCTATATAGTGCATTCATTAACCTTTTATTACGTATATCACTCCGATGCTCAGATATACTGAGACGCAAGGGACATGATGTCTGCCCTATACAGAAGGCCGAACAGGTGCATGTCGCTAAGTATATTACCCAATCTGTTCCACAGTTCCCAAAAAATCTGGTATCAAAAAGCTGACTGGTATTCTTACTAGTGAATTGTTTGGACTTAAATATATACTGACATGAGGAACAATGGCCACAGGGAAAGGTGCCCAGTAATCTATCCCCAGTAATAGTAATCTGGCGATATACTGCACCCCCTGTACTGGTACATTTGAAATGGGAAAAATATGATCCCAATGTTTTCCTCTTCTATATGAAAACTGACAAATGGGACCAAGGGCATGATGTAACTCATCATTAGCCAAAAGTATATTTCAATGTTTGGAAATTACCTTCCAAAACAGATTGATATTATGCCCATAAGTGGTTACAAATCTAATATTATCAGATTCCACCCTCTGTGTTATTTCTTTATATTGCAATAATTGCATCCTGTCCAAATCTGAGGCCCAATTGCTGGCAGCTATGCTATCCTGTTGTTTATACCCTCTAACTCTAAATCTGTTAATAAGATCCTGTTGTGATGTACTATAATCATCCATGGTGGAACAGGTTCTTTTTACACGTAAGAACTGGGACTTGGGAATGTTATGGATGGTATGGCTTGGATGCATGCTGGTGGCAAAAAGCAAGTTATTATACTGGGGATACTTGCTATACACCTGGGTTCTGAGTGTGTTATCAGAATTTCTGATAACTGTCACATCAAGAAAATTAATTTGATGGTAATTAGAATTTAGTGTAAACTCTATTCCCCATTTGTTATCATTCAAATATTCAACAAATTCCAATAGGTATTGCCTATCAAGTCACCACACCAACCAGCAATCATCCAAGTACCTCCTCCAAATATGCAGTTCATTCATATAAATATTGTGAGTAGAGTCATATATCAGCTGTTCCTCAAGATATACCATGAACAGGTCCACATAAATGGGTGCAAAAGATGCACCCAATGCAGTTCCCTAGATTTGCCAGAAGCATTCACCCTGGAAGTAAAATACACTCTTGCTGAATTCTTGCTCTGCCATACATATTAATAATGTATTGAAACCGGCTGGATACAAATTAGCTAGATCCAACCAGTAATGTAAGGCCTGGAGCCCAGCCCAGTGGGAATGTTAGTAAACATCAAGTGTATATAGAAGCCAATCAGGCTCTAATTGGGTATCTGATAATATCTTAAGAGGGCAGCCATAGTGGTGCAGTGGTTAGTGTTGTCGCCTCACAGCAAGAGGTTCTCCGGTTCGATCCTCGGCTGGGGTGCCTTCTGTGCGGAGTCTGCATGTCCTCTCCCTGTGGTCGCGTGGGTTTCCTCCGGGTGCTCCGGTTTCCTCCCACATCCTAAAGACATGTTGTAGGTGGACTGGACACTCTAAATTGGCCCTAGGCAAGAGTGTGTGCATGCGTGTGCCTTCTATGGAAGGTTGGGCACTGGGCTGGCAACTCAGTACTGTAAAACTCCACTGCCAATCATGAGCGGACAGGTGATCCGCTGTGGCAACCCCTAACTGGGAAAAGCCGAAAGAAGAAGAAGATAATATCTTAAGAAACTGAGTCATATCCTGTATTCTAGCCCAAATCAAATTAAGTAGGGGCTTCAGGTATTGGGTCAGAAATACAGAAAGAGGCTCGGTCAAAGAACCTCTACCGGAAACTATTGGTTTACCCGGGGGTTTGGTCAAGTATTTGTGTATTTTTAGTAATAAGATTATAAAATCTGTTTCTGTGGGTCTGAAACAGTCAAATGTAGTCTCACAGAATCCGAAATTATACCTTCATCAATGGCCTTATTTAGGGAAGAATCAATTTCCCTTTTGAAATTAGGTGTAGGGTCAATAGGCATGCACATATAATATTGAGGGTTGGACAACTGTCCATTTCCCTCCCCCAGATAATAATTCATATTCATGACTACTGCCCCTCCCTTATCAGCTGGTAATATTACTATATTTTTATTATCCTTTAATTCCTGTAAGGCCTGTCATTCCCCAACCATGAGGTTATGACCAAATGGAGTGTATTGACCCAATCCAAAATGAATGTCTCTGAGCACAGCCTGTTGGAATATAGATATGTGCTTATTCATAGAAGGCATATAGTCAGACTTTAAAAATTTAAAGTCAGTCGATCTTTGAGAAGCATCCCTAGAGCCAAAAAACATCTAGAACAAAAATCATGTACATCAGTAACCAAACTAATTTCATCAACAAAAAAGCAAACAACATAGTTTAAGCCTTTATTGAGAAGTTGTTTCTGCTCAGCGGTAATTTCAACATTAGAAATGTTAAGAATATTGTAATCGGCATCCCCTACCGGGACATTAGGGTCTGAAGCAAGCCCTCCACTGTGTCTATTTTTATATTTTTCTCCCATCCCTCCTCCTGCCATGTCTAAAGGGTGATCTGAACTTCGCTGTTTCTTTGGGTCAGGTGAGTCCCGTACATTAACACACTCTGTGTCCATAGCTGAGGTCTCATCAGCAGAAGTACTGCTATATATATATTCCTTGTTTTCCTAAGTATAGACCTGGGTCTCCTTCTATTGGTCCCCCCATGGGCCTGTTGGTCTCAGAAAACCTGACAATTTTCTGAGCATCAAAGGGTTTACCCTTTGGTAATCTGTCAAATCCCTGTTGAACTTCCGTATTTTCTTGTCTTTAATTTGTTTTTCAAAAGTTAATAGCTGCCTTGTGAGCTTATTGAAGCAGATAAGAGTATTAAGGTTGACCTTCATACACTTTCAATTCCCCACACAAATTCTTCACTTCTTCAATTTTCACATCTATCATGCATTCATAATAGGAACTTAAAATACAAACAAATGACATGGATGCATTTTGTTGGGCAAGACTCCACTCCTGCAACAACAATTCATCCATCTTGCCCACAAGGGGTTGTATTTTAACCCTAAGACCTCTAGGTGTAATATCTTTGCTTTGGTAAGCTTTGAAAAGCTTAAGGTGCCAGATATTTGTCCGTAATGTTTTCATACTCTTTCCTAGTTTGTTACAAGCCAGATTGCAGTCGTCAACTGGATCAATGTTCTGTTCATCAGCATTATTGTCATTTTTATTTGAAATGCCAAAAACACGTCTATCATTTTTATCGGCACAAAGACCCTTCAAAATTGCCTCAAGATCCATGACCATAAGCTCACAATTTCTTGGTTATTCTACCCAAATACCTAAATAATATAAAAATACTGAGCACCCATCTACCAATGTTATACCAGGGGACTAGTAATCTGCTCCAAAATATGCCCCAAGGGTGCCATATTACTTGTAAACCGATAATCAGTGTGTGAGAGATATCCCTCACCATACAAATATACCTAATAGAATACGAAAGTTCAACAGGGACAAGACAAAAAAAATTCAACTGTCCCTGTATATCACTATAGGAAAGACCAAGGAAAGCATATAAAAGATGTTATTATACATACACAAAAGATTGGTAGTATGTGGAACTATTAAAACACCCCTATCTATGTAGAAACAATGGTCCCCTAAAAGGTATACACTTATAGACAAGTGTCCCTATATCAATAGAGACCAAAAGAAAAATATAAACTATTGTAAACAGGTCTACTTGTTTCAACTAGGGCCATACAAAAGCACCCCCTTCTTTATAACACAAATTATAGGGACAATAAATAGGTCTATTCTGAGTATATTTCAATGTAAAGATAGTCCAAGTTATTAAGCATGATGGCATATACATAGAAACCAGGTGGAATTGCTAGTATCATAACACAGGGACACACTGCGACCCAATGTTATTCCCCTTCAAAGCATCATATGTCCAAACAATAGAACAGACTGTGCTAAAATAGCTGCCTATAACATCCAAATATTCCCTCACTGCAGAATATATACTTATAAATAGCAATATGTGTTCAGACACATTCTAGATAATTGCAACATCAGTCTTCTCCTTCTCTTTCTGCTGTTCACGTTAGGGGTCACCACAGTGGATCATCTGTTTCCATTTCTTCCTGTCCTCTGCATATTGCTCAGTCACACCAACCACCTGCATGTCCTCTCTCACCACATCCATAAACCTTATCTTAGGCCTTCCTCTTTTCCTCTTACCTGGCAGCTCCATCCTTAGCTTCCTTTTCCCAATATACCCATCATCCCTCCTCAGCAAATGTCCAAACCAACGCAATCTCGCCTCTCTGACTTTGTCTCTAAACTGTCCAACCTAAGCTGACCCTCTAATATACTAATTCCTAATCCTGTCCATCCTTGTCACACCCAGTGCAAATCTTAACATCTTTAACTCTGCCACTTCCAGCTCTGATTCCTGCCTTTTTGTCAATGCCACCGTCTCCAACCCATACAACATAGCTGGTCTCACTACCCTCTTGTAGACCTTCCCTTTCACTCTTACTGGTAACCGTCTGTCACAAATCACTCCTGACACTCTTCTCCATCCATTCCACCCTGCCTGCACTCACTTCTTCACCTCTCTTCCACATTCACCATTACTCTGAACTGTTGATCCCAAGTACTTAAACTCATCCACCTTCGCCAACTCTACTCCCTGCATCCTCACCATTCCTCTATCCTCCCTCTCATTCACACACATATTCTGTCTTAGTCCTGCTGACTTCATTCCTCTCCTCTCCTCTCTAGAGCATATCTCCACCTCTCCAGGGTCTCCTCAACCTCATCCCTACTCTCACTACAGATCACAATGTCATCTGAAAACATCATAGTCCATGAGGCCTCCTGTTTGATCTAGTCTGTCAACCTGTCCATCACCACTGCAAATAAGAAAGGGCTCAGAGCTGATCCTTGATGTAATCCCACCTCCACCTTAAATGGATCTGTCACTCCCACTGCAGACTTCACGACTGTCACACTACCCTCGTACATATCCTGTACCACTCTTACATACTTCTCTGACACTCCTGACTTCCTCATACAATACCACAACTCCTCTCTAGGCACCCTGTCATATGCTTTCCTTAAGTCTACAAAAACACAATGCAACTCCTTCTGTCCTTCCCTATATTTCTCCATCAACAGTCTCAGAGCAAACATCGCATCTGTAGTGCTCTTTCCCGGCATGAAACCATACTGCTGATCGCTAATCATCACCTCCCTTCTTAACCTAGCTTCCACTACTCTTTCCCATAACCTCAAGCTGTGACTGATTAGTTTTATCCCTCTGTAGTTACTACAGCTCTGCACATCACCCTTATTCTTAAAAATAGGTACCAAAACACTTTTTCTCCATTCCTCAGGCATCCTCTGACTTTCTAAGATTTCATTAAACAATCTGGTTAAGAACTCCACTGCCATTTCTCCTAAGCATCTGCATGCTTCCACTGGTATGTCATCTGGACCAACAGCCTTTCCATTCTTCATCCTCTTCTTTATCCTCTTCATCCTCTTCATAATTACAACATCAATATGCGTAACATATTATAAAGCAGTTTAGAAAACATCCAAATGATTTTCAGTTACACATATCCTATATCCAAACATGGAAAATTAAAGCAATTCACCAGTATTGAATACAAAAAGCATAATCATATATCATTTCAAGGCAGGCGTTACCACCATACTATATATTCCAAGCACTAAATTAAATCTGTTGTGACCACAGTAAAAAGTAAGATGTCGGCTTCATTATTCAACCACCACAGTCAACAAAAAACTGATCCCGATTGTTTTCCTGCACAAAAGATACATTTTGAGACCAATATAGTCCCACACTAGTGCCTATATAGTTAATGACTGAACGCCAAACCATAAATGAAGTATGCGTGAATGGTGAAATTAGATTCAAATACACCAAACCCGAAAATGAACTCAAGCCAAAAGTAATATGTAAACAGCCAAACTTCCATTACAAAAAGGTAATGCACATATAGACACCACACTGTCCAAAAAATATATGTCCCAAACACTAAGTTGTTCCATATTGTGTTGTTAACAAAATGAGTGCTGAAGAAATTGGCATTGTTATCCAGTTTTTAATATTTCAACATCAGAAAATGCTAGACCCAACTGTTCGTCAGCTATTCGTACATTCCATATAGTTCCACAATCGATGTCGATCCGGTGAGGGCCCACAAATAGGGAAAATCCCAAAGCAGAAACTGTACTGTCAGATAAAGCACCAAGCACTCAAAGGAAAATAAAAAGATGACGAGGCTAGATTCTAGTTCCCCACATCAGGCCAAACGTAACTCGAGTCAAACTTGCATTACAAGCAAAAGTTGCCAAATCTAACCCCCATAACAGACCAAATAATGTTCTAAGCACTAAATCTCTTTATTTGGTATCACAACAGCCACAAAAATGACCAAACATTTCGGCGTTGCTACCCAGTCAATAATACAAGTAAATTCTTGTTCCCAAGCATTCGTAGGCGAGTTTGTATCTACTGCCATCCCGCAAACAATAACATTCAAAAGACAGTACCTATATTCTTAGAAGATAATAAACCAACTCCAAATGAAATATGAGGGAAATCTGATGCAAATAACTGACGAGAGTGGATTGTATTCCCCTTCAACAAACCCATACAGAATGGTCGCGGACTATAATGGAGTCCGATAGATCAGGTATCCAATTCCAACAAAAAATATATAGCAAGAAGTAATAGGAATCCAGCCAATAAAAAAACTGGTGTAATGGTTCCAATTCCCCGGGTTCATCCAAATACTAAAAAGGATAGGCAAAGTCTGAACAAAAGTAAAGCTGTACAATCCACATCTAGGGACACAGATGTGTGCTAACCCCAATCCAACAGCATAGTAAAGACCAATGATGCAGTAAAACTGTGCATATGACATCACTGGGGATATAGGGAAACTTCTGTCCTCATATACTCTGTAGAGGCAATAAAAGTGCAGAAACTGAAGCATATTTAAGCAAAGTGTTGTTGGTACACACACTGCATGCAGTTTTTAAGTACTGTTTTGTTGGCACACACACTGCATGCAGTTTTTAACCACTGTGTTGTTGGTACATGATACACATGCTGCAAGCAGTTTTTAAGCACTGTGTTGTTGGTACACACACTGCATGCAATTTTTAAGCACTGGGTCATTGGTACACACACTGCATGCAGTTGTTTGTACCTAAAACCATCCTACCATGCTGGTACCTAAAAATGCTCATTACTTACTGACAACAAGCAAAGTGAGTGACCATAAGATGGCTGCCTTTTTTCCTCTTGATTGTGATATGCTACATGGTTTCTGAAGGTAACAGAGCTCCTAAGTGGTGTTCAAAAGAAAGGAAAGAAAAATTTTGTGTACTTTAAGCACAGTGACCACCAGGACCACCTGCTGGAGGATTCTTAGCAGGGTCCCCAGAATACAGTGGATACCTTGGACAGCCTTCCCTGAGCAGGGACTGCCATTACTGGCATCGGGATCTCAGGTGATCAGTGCCAGCACTGCTACAGTCACCTAAGGAGTAAAAGTAAGCATGACAGGTCACGTACATGTTATAAACAAAGTAACAAAGCATGCATGTTAGGTCACCTCCATGTTATAAACAAAGTAACAAAGTATGCATGTCAGGTCACCTCCGTGTTACAAACAAAGTAAAGTATGCATGTCAGGTCACTGCTGTGTTATAAACAAAGTAAAGTATGCATGTCAGGTCACCTCCGTGTTATAAACAAAGTCAAGTATGCATGTCAGGTCACTGCCATGTTATAAACAAAGTAACAAAGTATGCATGTCAGGTCACCTCCGTGTTATAAACAGAGTAACAAAGTATGCATGTCAGGTCACCTCCGTGTTATAAACAGAGTAACAAATATGCATGTCAGGTCACCTCTGTGTTATAAACAAAGTAACAAAGTATGCATGTCAGGTCACCTCCATGTTATAAACTAAGTAACAAAGTATGCATGTCAGGTCACCTCCGTGTTATAAACAAAGTAAAGTATGCATGTCAGGTCACCTCCGTGTTATAAACAAAGTAACAAAATATGCATGTCAGGTCACATACGTGTTATAAACAAAGTAAAGTATGCATGTCAGGTCACCTCCATGTTATAAACAAAGTAACAAAGTGTTTATGTCAGGTCACCTCCGTGTTATAACCAAAGTAAAGTATGCATGTCAGGTCACCTCCGTATTATAAACAAAGTAACAAAGTGTGTATTTCAGGTCATCCCCATGTTATAAACAAAGTAAAGTATGCATGTCAGGTCACCTCTGTGTTATAAGCAAAGTAACAAAGTATGCATGTCAGGTCACCTACATGTTATAAACAACATAACAAAGTATGCATGTCAGGTCACCTACATGTTATAAACAACATAACAAAGTATGCATGTCAGGTCACCTCAGTGTTACAAACAAAGTAACAAAGTATGCATGTCAGGTCACCTCTGTGTTATAAACAAAGTATGCATGTCAGGTCACATCAGTGGTATAACCAAAGTAACAAAGTATGCATGTCAGGTCACCTCCATGTTATAAACAAAGTACAAAGTATGCATGTCAGGTCACTTCCGTATTATAAACAAAGTATGCATGTCAGGTCACCTCCGTATTATAAACAAAGTAAAGTATGCATGTCAGGTCACTGCTGTGTTATAAACAAAGTAATAAAGTATGCATGTCAGGTCATTGCCATGTTATTTTATAGAGATGAATGGCCACTTAAAGGACATGTAATTCATGATACCTGTATTTCTTGTAAATGTTTTTCAGCTCAGGAGCAGATTACAGGTAATAGGTTCCTGTACTAGAGGAGAATTCAGATGCAGGGGTGAGTGTGACAGCTGTCATTTTATAGACAGCTTTGTATATTTTAAAAGCATTGTACTATTCACAGCTATAACTTTATAGTGGGACCTGTCACACCCATATGTAACAGTGGTATGTACTGCTGGACAGAATGGGTATATCTGCTGCCTTGCTACTCACGTTCACGCTTTGCATATACAGGGGATGTGCATGGTCCACATTTGCAGACATATGCCTGGCTTGGTCTACTTGTACAGCATGCCCACTGCTACTCAGTGCCTAACAAGCAGAGTAGCTGCCACAGTAACACGCCATGGACACTGTGATAGAGCAGGTGGGTGTATGCTAGGAAGGACATAGATCTCATCATATTACCCACGTATCATCCCATGATGTGCTTGTGCAGCTGCCACTTCCAACTGGTGTACCAGTGGTAAGCATGCATTACAACAGTTGTGTCATGTGGTGTGTAGCTGCCTTAATTACTGTGGTTGCCCACAGTATGCTGACAGCTAGCTATGATGGCAACAGGTACTTGTCTAGTTTTGGTCCACCTCACTGGCTTCAAATGAATGCTGGCCTGCATACAAACTAACAATGTCCAAGTCCACATGGCATGTGTTTGTCCTTCTCTCATCAACATACCCACACAGGCACACCTGCACACACCCTCTATACTGCAGCTGACTACACCATCCTGTTGTTGTTAGCCTACCCAGTTCTAGAATATGCTGCAGCAGCAACCTTGTATGTAATATCACCAAAAGGGGCATTTGACATTCTTTAACAGTAGTGACCCTGATATAGTGGTATTCCTAGCAGCTGTTAGTCCACCTGTAAGTACCTATAAGACCAATCAGCCTGTTTCTTTCTTTGCCACTATCCTTCTGTTATATTTTTTGATTTTTTTTGTTTTGTTTTTTTATTTCTCTACATTTTAATACCATTTTCTGCCTGTGGTGTAGCAGAGGACCCTGCTTTGTCATCAGGCCTGTCCATGTGGCTCTGGCTCACTATCTGCCTTCTTGCCTCAATCTCCACTGGGTGATGGAGATCCTGTGGTGAAGGGTGATCTAGAGGTGCCCTCAGTTGCCCCTGGTGGTTATCAGAGTAGTGTGCTGTTGTTCCCTTTGGTGATGCTATCAGTGGGTCACAGTCCATCACCCAGCAGGAGTTGGAGAAGTTGATGGGGGAGTTTATGGACTGGTGGCTTATTATCAATATTGGATGTTTGTAGAAGGTCCTTGTGGGACTAGCAGTGTTACACAACTGCCTGGCACCACTTTGTGTGCTATCTAAGGCAGGGTCTAGTACAGAGGGACATCACAATGGTGACTGACTTCTTTCTGGATCTAGCCCAGGCAGCGTGGTGTCAGGAGTGGAGTACCCACCTTATCCCTATGATGATGTTTCCCTTTCTAGTGTTTCACCTCCCTTCCCAATTTTTGTCAAGTCCCAATTTCTCATACCCCCCCATTCAGTATATCTATATATTCATTGCAATCTATTCTTTTGCATCAGCACCTACTCTATTGACGTTTGTCTGTGCTTTATGTTTCTTTGTTTGTGTGCCCCTTCTTGCATACATCTACCTTCTTTTCATCCATTACTTCCCCATCTACCCTTCTTGATAACAAGAAAGGGCACCTATATCCCAAAAACAGTATATCCTTCATCCCCTTCCCCACTGCCAAACTTAACCTCTGTGTGTCCTTGTGTATGCATCTCTGCTTGCTCTTCTCCTAGCTGATGTTCCCTATACTCTCATTTCTTCCCCATTTCAGTCAATACAACTGCACAGAAACATTTTAGGGAGTCACTTATTACGGCTTACAGCTCTTCTCAAAGAGTTGCTAAGTTGCAGTTGTTTAAGTACATACTTGTGTACAACAAGCTTGTTGCTGCCATTTGAGAATTATCTAACAAACTTGTGAACACAGATCTCTCTCCCCAGTCCAGTACTGATATTTTGCTAAATTGATTTCTTATTTGGTTAATGCTCAGGTTAAGAAATTCCTTCTTGCTAACTGATAATTACCTAAGAGCTGCATCATGCCTCTCATAAATTCTACTGTAATCCTTATGTAACAACATAAGGCATGTTTCTGTATCCTGGGGTTGATTTGTGAGCAATAGGTAATGCTCTTTTTATTAATTTCTTGCAGATCGATACAAATGTAAATCTGGCAACACTCATAGCAGTAGCCATACTATTCACCCATTCTGTTACCTCTAATTGCTTCTTCATGACAGTTAAGCTTTCCATGCCCTTAATTCCTACTCAGTTTTACACCTGCGAACTACTAGAACTTTCTGAGAGCACATATCACTGGCACAGAATGAGGATTTATTTGTCTGTGGTATTTCCCTGGAAAGCTTCCTACACCCGTAAATAAAGCAACATAGGTATGAAGGATATAATTGCTACGTGTCTGTTCAGTACTGTAGGTGTCTTTGGGACTATCACTATACACACAGATTTTCTTAATTCACAGTGTGATTTAGTTTTACTGTTTCTGTGTTGTCACAAACCAAACTACCCAAAATATTGGGCCATGAGTTTAAAAAGAATCCTTTTTATTTCTGTATTTACACTTCAGCATCCTTTGACTTGCTGGCTTTTCCTGGGCTCTGAAATTAATAATAACATGCACACAGCTCTTAATTTGATGCCTTCGAATCCCAGTGTTTCAAAGCCATCTTCAGACAAAATACTGTGGTACACGTATTACATTGATTATGCTCTGAAACAGGCAAAAAAACATAAGCTTGTTATGCACGTCTCTGTCTTGTTATTCAATTTTTAGTGTTATTATCTTCTTCTCACACATTACAGCACAAACAAAATCCACCCCAGAACAGTGTTAGAAAGCTATGACAGCTTTAAAAACTGTAATACTCTTTGCATTCACACACACACACACACACACACACACACACACACACACACACACACACACACACACACACACACACACACACACACTGAAGTGTTTAACTCCTTTTAAAACTGTTGGTCCAGCAGAGGTATACTTTGCTTCTCCCTACTATTCATGTGACAGTGTTGAATTTATTTCAGTTTTAAAAATTGTACAACTTTCTAAATAAATTAATTAATAGTACTTTTAAGTTACTTCACGCATGCTTCAAAAGATGCAACAGATATGGACAACCGGTATCTGATATGCTACAGAGAACTGTCAGTCTAAAGTCTTACAGCTTGAAAAATTATACTACTAACAGAAAGCAAAGTATACAGAAGATAATTAATATTACTGTTTCCCAAATACCACATAAACTATGCAGAAGTACCGCATGCTGGCATCATGTACACCATTAACATACAAAACAAGGATGTTCATTTTGATACTATCGGCACTGCAGATCATATAGCAATTCAAAGCATCCTGCTGATGTTAATATTCTGCAATGTCTGGGCAATCACTCTACCAGGAATTGAGAGAAGGAGGGTGACATCACAAAAGTCACAAAGGATGGGTGTTCTTTTCAATTTAGCTTCTACTATGTAATTTGCACGGTCATTTCCATATGAATGTGATGTGATTTGATGTTGCTGGTTAATATTGGCATGATATTCTGTATTGTATTTATCTTATATTTTGCTGTGTTATTTCAGACATATCCTATTGGTTTGCCATACTGGAGCTTTTTTAAATTACCTTTCACTGCATAATTTTCCTGGTCATTTTTGTGTGAAATTTGATGTGATTCTTTAAAAATATGATAGGAGATCCATCTGCCATAAACAGTATGAATGCGCAACAGATAAAACATTTTCCAAGCTATGTAAAACCTTCCTATTCCCATCATGCAACACAGATGCTGACCTCTTCAAAAGGTCTTTGAAAAGTTTTGACTGATAAGGAGAAATGACTTCAGGCTGCTAACGTTGAATTACTGACTTGTAAGCTACTCTACTGACCACAGTACGCTTTAGTAACTTCACTATTTGCCTTTATATCATCTTCAGTCATGAATGACTAAATAAATATTATTTTCTATTGTTTTTATCCATCAAAATATTTTTGTGTGTGTTTCCATCATTTCGGGCCTTCTCTGGTATAAACACTGGAAACCCAGAGACCTGAGTGGACACAGCATGGACTTTCAGTGGGACAATAATGACCACTGACATGTACGCAGCATTTTTCTTGCCTTGGGAGAAGCTTACAACCCATCCCATGAAGGAGCCAGTAGATCAACTAAATGCAATTACAAGGAAATTCAATTCAGCAAAAAAGTTATGCTGAAACAACTTTTGCCACCAGTGAAGTTTTTCCTTTTTTTCACCGTTGTGCAACATCGGAGTAGGTATATATATAAATTTGTGGGGGGAGAGTCACCCCATGGATGTGCAGGGGAGCTTGTCCCCATGCAAAAACAGTTATCTCTGAGGATCAAGCTTCCTCAGCATCAGTTGTAGAGTGCAGTGAGCCTTCAGACTCTTTATCAGACTCTTTATCCCCTTCTTCCCAAATAGAGGTCTGTCATACTTACAACTCTTCAGGATTGACAACATCCTCCTTATCCTTTTGTAAAATTAAGCAGAAGGCAGTTGAGTATGCTTCTATGTCTTGGCAGACTTCTCTCCTTTCCCCTCCATGGCTGAATATGTTATGAAAACTGCCATTAAGACTACTGACAGTTTGTAAGAAACTGTCAACAATGTGTAATGTCATCCAGTTGTTATGGTAGCATCTTCTGTGGCTGAGGGGATGATTTCTCCTGCCCAGCCAGAGATGTCCACACCATCTAGACCAAGTCTACCTTTGGTCCTATCCTTTAAGGGCAGGCAGTGTTACTTTGCATGCCCTTCTGTTTTGTGATACATGGATTCGTTGGCTGTCACTCTGCCCTCAACCTACCAGTACTTGTGACAGCCTTGCAGGTGCCATAATTTGTTTCAGCCAGCTACAGCAATGAGAATGTCAATATTTAGGCCACAGACATCATCCATGGTGCCAGTATCTATCTATCTATCTATCTATCTATCTATCTATCTATCTATCTATCTATCTATCTATCTATCTAATCTATTTCTATTTCTCTCTCCATCTATCTAGGTTTTCTGTTCCTGCAATGTTGCAGGTCTCTGTACTCTCAGTGTCAGACTTTCTGAAGCCCAGTATTTTGACAATGTTGCCATCAATGTCCACAAAGGACTCTGGGTTTCCAGTGCTCATACCAGAGCAGGTATTTTGGCAACAGTACTGAGTTAATCAGCACGAGGGTTGATACTTATGTTACTGGTTTCATCTCTACAGCTACAGATTTTTTTTGGCACACTCCAATTACAGGCATTGACATAAGCACTACAATTGTCTCCCATTGGGGCCTTTAGGCCTAAACCAGGGCAGAGGCATCTCAGGCCTTCCAGGTCTAATTCAGGTCTAATCCCCCAATTTCTTTAGTGGAAGTGTTCCTGCTCTGAGTCCCCTTCTTCTAAAAGGCCTCAAAAGCATGTGGACTTTCTAGTAGAATTCCTGGTTAAGGAATTGGATAAGGAGGTAGTAGCAAATTTCCCTGCCTCTCCTCAAGGATGACACAAACATTGGTGAACATATACAACATATAACACAATTTAAGGGCTGGTCAACTGATCCCATTTCCTCACCTCAGTGCAGACTTCAGAACAACCCCAAGGAACTAACAACAGTTTACTTCAGTGGTTCTGCTCCAGTGGCTATCCAAAAAGGTGACACCAAACTGCATGTGAAAGCATGGACATGCTGGTCTCTGTCCCCAAGAACACTGTACCTTTCAGAGATCTAAGAAGTTGGCTGTTTGGGCACAGACCCCTAAGCCAGACATTATAATCTCTAACACAGCCCTCAATAAGATTCCAACACCACACAGCCCCACCACCCATATTCTAGTTAAACATTCCAGAGTCAATAACAAGTTTGGGAACCCCATGCCTGTATACCTACCACTTTATCCTTGCAGGCATTTAATTACATCATGCATATGGTGTAAACCTATCATAATTTACCCAATAAAATACATGAATACTGGACTGAGTTTCTGGATGGGCCCTTGAAGAAGAAGTAGAAGTTGTTAGTGTCCCGGTTCACAACCTCTACTTACCACAGCAACCTCCTCATGTGTCATGTATAATGATGGAGCTGCTGGGGCTCTGAGATCCAGCATTGTCATCCAATGATACTTTTGGCTCAGACTAACAGATTATGTAGAAGACAACCAAATCAACCTTCCTGGAATCTTCCCTCTCTTGTCCTCATTTATATGGGAAGAAGATCAGGACAGAACACAGGAATGGCTAAAGAGAGATGAATTTAAACCAAAAGATGAAAGGTTAATATTGGCTGGCCAGGATAGTGGACTATGTACACATTGGTTTACAAAGTCCATTGAACATGTGGGAGAAACAGACAAATGTAGGTTTTGTAAAACAGAATTGGAAACAGTTGCACATCTCGTTGCTGGTTGTGATATACTAATGGCAGAAAGACTGTATACTGAAAGGCATAATAATGAGGCAAGACTGTTGCACTGGGGATTGTGCAAACATTATAATACTGAAGTAGCTGAAAAACATTGGAAACATGAGCCACAAAGCATTATAGAAAATGATGAAGTTTATATCACATAAGATCACCCGTTACCAACAGTTCAGAAATTTATACGAGAAAACGAGATATAGTAGTCCATGAAAAGAAGACAAAAATAGCATTAATCACAGAAATTGCTACATCCAGTGACTACAGTGCCTTATGTACAGAGACACAAAAGTTATAAAGTACCAGGATTTGCAGGCAGAAATGAGGGCAATGTGGAAGGAGGATACCTAGACAGTTCAAATAGTAGTAGGAGCAACGGGTCTTATAAAAAGCAATTTACAATCATAATTAGATATGTTACAGATACATGAAACTCCATATGAATTGCAATAGTCAGTCCTGGCGCATTGCGGGTGCTGCAAAGAGCACTTCTGGCTAACATCAAAGATTGAAACCATGCTAATCTCATGAACTTTAATCATACTTTGACTTAGGAATGAGGTCCATTCCCGTTATGGTATTAGAAACCCAAAAGACTTGAGAAATTAAAAAAAGAAGAAGAAGTCCATTAGCACCTTAAAAATATAGAAAAGCAGGGGAAAATGCTGACACCTGTGGATGTAAAGTTCTACCCTTCTCAGCATATGCTTTCCAGAAATCAGAGAAGCCGGCATGGCACATGGCAAAAGCCCCAAAATAGGCTACTATAATGAAGTCAAACTGCTAGGCCATTTTCCAGAATAGCTGTAGGGCCTTGTGACAGAGGTCCTTGGCATTCAACAGGAAGCAGAGGTCTATAAATGGGTGGGCGTCAGAAGTCCTGAACACGTGCCCAACTATCCAACTCTGTAAGCAGTCAGGGCCATCTGCATCTCCATCCATCACCTGGGATATTACCACCAAGGACAGATTGGTGAGGACTGTTACATCTAGAGGGTATATAATTCCCTCCCTATCCGCCTAAGATATTACTACCAGGGAAATATTCATGAGGACTGTTATATCCAGAGGGTATATAATGCCCTCCCTAAATCCTTGGGATATTACCATCAGGGAGATATTCTTGAGTACTGTTATATCCAGATGTTATATAATTCCCTCTTTAACCCCCTTTCCCCCTCATTTCGAATGTAGGCATGCAGCATGGAAGGAGGACACAAGTCTCCTGTAAAACAGAGCCATCCAGCTGGTACCAACAGATCAGAAAGAATTAAGTCTGTTCCTGACCTCAGGACAATGTGGGGTCTCAAACATTTAAATTCTTTCATTCTAAAATAAGCCTTTTGGACAGTCATAGTACAATCAATTCTTCTGTGTTTGTCAGACAAAAAGGGTAATCAGACCATTTTACTTCCTGATTAATGAATGTATACATGAATTCATTTTTGGGTCATTGTGCCTGTTGGCTGACAATCAGCTGTCCAGCTTCTTTTCCCATGGTTTCAACACCCTCCCTGGTGCTACCTGAGAGAATGAAAGGGGACTGGGAAGAGCAGCTTCTTACTATTCTCACCCCCAAAGCTGAGGCTGCCCTTGGCAGATTTAGGAAAGGGTACAGACCACCTACTCACATAGTCTGCCAGTCTCATACAGTCCAGCTCTCTAGGGGTCCAGTGAGAAATCTGCCTTAGCCATCATGCTCCTCCCTTCTTATTGAGGCACACGTGTCCTCCCTGTCACTCCATCAGGTACCAGAGCCACCAATCAAACTAGGGTAATCAGGGCCATAGTCAGGGCTTTATCCCTCTATACCACTGGAGTGGTTAATAAATTTATACATAAATACGAAATAGGAGACAGGATGCCTACTTCCATGTTAAGATTGCCAAGGACTTCAAGAAGTACTTGTACTTCTAGGCAGGAGTCAGTCATTATCAATTCCAGACTCTACCGCTTAGGTTCATCATTGCCCCCCAGCTGCTCAAATATATGTCCACAGTTGCATAGTAGAAGCTCACTACAGTTACAAGGAGTCAATATAATACCTTACATGGATGACTGGCTCTTCACTTCTTTATCTCAGTACTTCTGCCCTCTAGGAGTTCTCAGATTATTGTATTCCCTAAGGATAACCATAAACCTCGCAAAATCCCAGCTGCAACATTCCTAGAGAGTAACTTTCATAAGCTGTACAATAGACGTGACTTTGTCAAGCATTCCTTTCCTAGTGCACATTAACTTTTCTTCAGCACACAGTTTTCTACATTATTGTTACCCATTCATTTTTGGCAGACTTTTGCCTCCAGACCCTGCATCTTTTGGTACTGGCTATTGTTTTTTGCTGACCACTGTAGTGATCACTCATTCCATGTTAGATAAGATCTTCCAGTGGACATTCTGGGTTCAGTAGCATCAATGTGTGGATTCAATCTGCCATCAAATCAAGAGCACCTAGGTTGTCAGATCTCATCAGCTGTGCTATCTGAAAACAGCTCACTTAGCTACAGGAAACCCATTTCAACTACAAACTCCTTAAGCATTACTCACGGCAAATGCAATTGCCTATGGGTGAGGGAACTACAATGTGCAGACAGTCCAGGATGGCTGGGCATTTCAGGATTCACATTTTCACATCAATGTATTGCAGAAGCAACACACCCTGTTTAAGCATGTAACCCTTTGGAACTCCCTTTCATTGGAAGTGATAGCCATGCATTGTAATAACATGAAATAGGTAAGGTATATCAAGAAATAAGACAGACTCTATCTCACCACCTGTGTTATGAGGTCATGAGAGTCTGACAATGGTCCATTCACTCCAACTGCTTCCTCACTGACTAATACAAACCATGGAAAGCCAACTCTTGAGGTCAGACCAAATTACTGTCCCATGATAGCAACAAATACTCACCCAGCCAATTTGCTACAAGAAAGCTGTAACATCTGTGATGCAAACTGCAATGTGATTTTTTTTGCATTTGTAACCATTACCAAGTACAACTATTTTAAACCTAATTTTTTCTGTGGGAGGTCAACCCAAAGAAGACCTTGTACACAATTAAAGCCCCGACCTCCTCTACACGAGACAGTCCATTCTGAAAGCCAGACTTCTCCACACCAAAATCTACTCTATATTCCACATTTGACCCTGGTAGAGGTGTCTTTTATTGATTCATCTCCATCAACAAGAGAAGCCCTAATGTCCACATTCTAGGAACACCCCTCTATCCCATTCTTCTGATAATCCTCATCCAGATGTTCCTTCCATCAGATCTAACCACCTGGCTTCCCAATTTCTGCTAATAGCCAGTAACTCAGCTTTTATTTTCCCTATAAAGGTGGTGCAAATTAAGACTTTCCAGACATATTATTCATTATGTAAAGTTGATAGTAGAATGTTTTACCTCACAGTTTTTACAATTAAATTACCAAAAAGAGCTCTTCAGATGTCAGTCTTTTTAATTTATGGAAGGAAATGCTACCTTTGTTATTCAAAAACTGATCTATTGGCCTTGTTTTTATTCACACCATTTTTCACTCACTGTATCACAGTTCTATCATGTATATATAGATTTGCTTGTTTTCTGTTATTGTTATAATGTTATACTTGTGGTTTTGCAATAAAAAATAAAGGTGGTGCAAATTACCTCCTATATCCAGAAGCGATCTACATCTCTATCATGTATATATATTTGCTTGTTTTTGTTGTTATTGTTATAATGTTGTACTTGTGGTTTTGCAATAAAAAAGAAAGGTTCTGAAAATGACCTCTTCTATCCAGAAGTCCTCTACATTGAATGCTTACAGAAACAGCCAGTGCATAGAGGAATAAAGCCCTGACTAAGGCCCAGGTAACCTGGGTTCAACTAGCAGCTTAGACGCTTGAATGTACTAGTAGGGAGGAAAAGTATGGCTATCCTGGACGAGATGGAGGGTTTTACCAGTGGATGGGAATATGCTTTGGTGGAGACCAAAGTGAGCCTTCCGGAGTGCATGACAAGTTCTCCTAGTAGCTAAGGGAAAAGCATGAACATGCTGACATGGGCAGTCATGCCTACAACATGCAAGCATGCATGCTTTGCCCACTTATGGATTACCATCCCATAAAAATCCCTGAGTCATGCGTATGAGGCTTGCTTCTCAACTTTTGTATCCTGTCTGTAAAGGGGAGTGTCAGTCTTATGGGTCATAGGCTGAGAGGTCATTCTTTCCTGGAAGATGAGAGGTCCACCTGCAGGGTTATAGCTGGATACAGTGACTCCCCTTAAGTCAGCAAGAATACATTTAGGAATGGAGAAGTGGCCATCTAACAGGTCATTCTGTCCATGAATAGACAGGAACTGCCTGCTGGGTCAAGCAAGCTCTGGCTAGGATACCTCCCATACATAACAGACACAGAGAGGTTGTCTGGGTTAATTGAGTATGGGTGGCCATTGTTGGACAGCAGATCATGGAAGGACATAAACAGACCCATAAAAAGGACTAGACCTCTTTTCTTCTCTTATTCCTTCTATTCTGTATTATTTATTTATTTTTATTTATTTATTGTGATTTGTAACAATGTAGACGGACTGGACTACTGACCTTTTTAGTCAAGACCCAGGTTCAAGTTGAGCAAGTGAAAGTACCCGGCAGTGAAAACCTTGCAAAATATATAAGAATGGTGTGATAAATTAGTACAATGTTTAAAAGCACAGATAAGTTTACAGAACATAAAAAAGCTGAGATAAGTTACTACAATGTAGAAAAGCAACAGTATTATCCAAATTGTTTAGTTAAAGTAATATGATGCAAACACAATAGGTTTACATAAATGGTTCAATGGTTGCCACGGTAATCTGTCTGGGTGGTTATCCTCATGGGAACATGAGTCCCAAGTTAATCTTTCTGGGTGGGCATCCTCATGGAAACGCATCACTAGTAACAATGGCTACAGACAAAATCCTGGATCTGGACAATTATCCTGCTTATGGTATCTTCCAAAAGGAGGTATGGGAAGGCTACTGCATAGATATCACGTAAAGAAGCATTATAGAGGAGGTCAGAATTGGTGGCTGCTGCTGTAGTAGAATAGGCTTTCAGAATAACCTGTAACAGTTAACTTGGGACTCTATCCTGCTGTTTACAGACAGAGGATAAGCAAGTTATGCAGCTGTCAGAACTACAGATCTGTAAGAAGAGGGTCCATCTTCCGTAATATATCCTCCCATCATCCCCCATCTTCGGTGTAGCTGGTCTGGATTTTCCTTTCCTTCTTTCTTCCCTTTTCTTCCTCAATGTTGCTGATGTGCTTCTACAGAAAATATTAGACAGAGACGAGCACTCACTCATGGCACATGACAGTAAAGGGAAGCCTCCAATCAACTTGGGAATGTTTAGTGTGTTTACAAGTCTGCCGGCAGCATCAGTCCTGCTGGTTATGAAGGATGGCTTATCTTTTCTTATTTCTATTATTGTAAACATACAACTTCCCTTTCTCTGTTGTCATTTTCTTTGGTTTATTCAGCCTTTCATTTATTCCCTGATTACCCACTAAATCCAGTTCAGAGTAGTGATGGAGCTGTAAAGTGCCCCAAAAGTTTTGGGGTACACTGCAAAGAAACTAACCCTGGACAAGGCTCCAGCTTATCATGAAAGGCAGAATTACACAGCACAGCATGTACACCTATGAGTAATTTGGGGATTAACAATTTACCTCCAGGGCACATCTTTAGGATGTGGAAGAAAATATATACCCGTAAACAGTTTGAAAGATCAGCAACTTACCCACAGCATATATCTTCAGGATGTGGGAAGCAACCAGTGAAAACCTCATGTGGAAAATGTGGGCCAATTAGACTCCACACAGAAAGCACTGGAGAACCAAGCAGTGAGGCAGAGATGATAATTTCTGCACAACTGTGTATTTATATTTTTATTATCTGGCTTATTTCCATTTCATACTGATAGCCATCATAGTATTTTCAGTGTATTTCTGGTAATTCATCATTTACATGCACATTTTCAATTATGAAGTGTTGTTTTTTTCATGACTTGCACGGCCTTGTGTAACTTAGCTTATCAGCCTTTTGATATTTATGTTTTATAGTACAGTCTATATTTTATTTTGAATTTTAAAACTTCTGGTGGTTGAATCATTTTAACATTATTGCTGTATCTAGGTGTAATGTGTATGTATTACTCTGGGGAGTTTATACTACGACTTTCTGTTTTACTTCTGTACTGCACAGTTGTTTCCCATGCGGACAAGATGGTGATGTGCAGGACTGCCGTGCCTTTATCAAGAACAGTTTGTTAACATAGTTTATGTTACCTTACAGTGTGTCATGTTAGAATGCTGACTAAATCTTATTATTATTATTATTATTATTATTATTATTATTATTTTATTATTATTATTATTATTATTATTATTATAATACCCATTTATTGACCATGTAGGCACAATGGACACATAGCCCCTTTTCAGGGGCAGCCCAGGAGCAATGTCGGATTACGTGACTTGCTCAAGGTCGCACAGTTTGCAAGTAAGGGCTGAGGAACTACAGCTCACAGCCTTAAACCTCTGCACCAACTGCCAGATCTAAATCAGGGCAAAGTTCATTAAGCATTACTGCAAGGGAGAATGGGAGGCCCACCCTAAAGGGAGGGTGAATTGGGACAAAATACATATAGTCACAGTCTCTCAGAAAAGGGACAACAGTGTAGCACCCATCCTGAGGGTGGTAACCTTCATTAGTGAATGTGCAGCATGTGCCCTTACAATGGAAGGGCACTGTGAGTCCCAGCAGTGATGTGGGTTGTCCATCCTCCTGCTTTGTTGTATCTTTCGGCTTTTCCCGGTTAGGGGTCGCCACAGCGGAACTCCGGTCCGCTAATGACTGGCAGTAGATTTTTACGTACCGACTTGCCAGGCCAGACGCACAACCTTCAACGAAAGTACACCCATTCACGCATGTCTCCACACAGAAGACGCTTTAGCTGAGAATCGAACAGGACAACATCTTACTGTGAGGCAACAACGCTACCGCAGCACCACTGCCGCCATCCTCCTGCTAATGGGCAAAATTTGGACCTATACATAAAAATGCTGTCATGGCCAGGTTGCCAACAAGAACACAAACTCTCTTATGTATGCCTAAATGGCAGCTCCCTCCAGGGAGATCTCACCCTTGTAGATATGGGGAATGAGTGGGCTTGAGTCCTTTGAAGGCTTGATCTCTGACAAGGCAGATGAAGAATACAGCATAAAGATTAAAGAACCTATCAGCCAATAAATTTAGCTCCAGTTTTACATCTCTTTCTCTCTTCCTTTCATCTGTCCCTCAATCTATATATGAAACTGGCTTGTCTCCAGCTATCACACAAGACCAACTCCTAAAAGTGCTATCAAAAGCTAAAAATACTGCATTGATGGGTCCTAACAATATACCTGGATGCAACTTAAACAGCATGAAGCACGATTTAGCCACACCTGTAAAAACACTGTTCAATCTCAGCCCCCATACAGGTATTGTACTAAGTGAATGGAGAACAGCTACAGTCATTTACTCTGCATAAGGGAGGACCTTCCTCAGACTCATAAGTCTGACCAGACTCAAATGCAAAGCCAAGGAAAGAATTATCATGGAACTAATCAATGAGGTGGGTCTATATTAAATCCTCGAACGCTTAGAAAAGCGAGCGATGATTTATCGACCCCATGTAAGCGAAAGCTTACAAACTGGAACGCTTAGAACAGAGATTTTTTTCCAAGGGGAAAAAAATCGCTGTTCAAAAAAAAAAAAACACTTAAAACATAACAAAGTGGGGGCCTTTGCCCCCCACACCCCCCTACTTAAATATACCAAATCCGAGATCACACTACAGTGATGAAATCAGCAAAGTAACAGAAAGAATTTGCTTATATGCTGCCTCGTCATTTTGCCTTTTCGTCTTTTCAAGTTCGACCAAGACGCATTTGAAGGAATGCGTCTTCGGTCATCTAATAGGAACCCAATGAGGACACAGTGAACCTCCAAAGACTGGACCCATCTCAGTTTAGATTCGTCAGGGGCAAGTCATGCTTTCTCAACCTGGTGGATTTTTTGAAAAGGTTACCAAAGCAATCGATGAAGGCAAAATGTACACACCGCATACTTCAACCTGGCAAAAGCTTTTGACAGAATTCCCCACTCTGCTAAAAATTCCCA